>NC_042964.1:14077519-14377519 GCF_901001165.1 Salmo trutta
CCCAGACCTGGACTAAAGCATCTGCCAACTCCTGGACAGTCTGTGGTGCAACGTGGCGTTGGTGGATGGAGCATGACATGATGTCCCAGATGTGCTCAATTGGATTCAGGTCTGGGGAACGGGCGGGCCAGTCCATAGCATCAATGCCTTCCTCTTGCAGGAACTGCTGACACACTCCAGCCACATGAGGTCTAGCATTGTCTTGCATTAGGAGGAACCCAGGGCCAATCGCACCAGCATATGGTCTCACAAGGGGTCTGAGGATCTCATCTCGGTACCTAATGGCAGTCAGGCTACCTCTGGCGAGCACATAACTGTTCCACCGCAAAACCGGTCATGCTGGAGGATGTTGCAGGCAGCAGAACGTTCTCCACGGCCTCTCCAGACTCTGTCACATGTGCTCAGTGTGAACCTGCTTTCGTCTGTGAAGAGCACAGGGCGCCAGTGGCGAATTTGCCAATCTTGGTGTTCTCTGGCAAATGCCAAACGTCCTCCACGGTGTTGGGCTGCAAGCACAACCCCCACCTGTGGACGTTGGGCCCTCATACCACCCTCATGGAGTCTGTTTCTGACCGTTTGAGCAGACACATGCACATTTGTGGCCTGCTGGAGGTCATTTTGCAGGGCTCTGGCAGTGCTCCTGCTCCTCCTTGCACAAAGGCGGAGGTAGCGGTCCTGCTGCTGGGTTGTTGCCCTCCTACGGCCTCCTCCACGTCTCCTGATGTACTGGCCTGTCTCCTAGTAGCGCCTCCATGCTCTGGACACTACGCTGACAGACACTGCAAACCTTCTTGCCACAGCTCACATTGATGTGCCATCCTGGATGAGCTGCACTACCTGAGCCACTTGTGTGGGTTGTAGACTCCGTCTCATGCTACCACTAGAGTGAAAGCACCGCCGGCATTCAAAAGTGACCAAAACATCAGCCTGGAAGCATAGGAACTGAGAAGTGGTCTGTGGTCACCACCTGCAGAACCACTCCTTTATTGAGGGTGTCTTGCTAATTGCCTATAATTTCCACCTGTTTTCTATTCCATTTGCACAACAGCATGTGAAATTTATTGTCAATCAGTGTTGCTTCCTAAGTGGACAGTTTGATTTCACAAAAGTGTGATTGACTTGGAGTTACATTGTGTTGTTTAAGTGTTCCCTTTATTTTTTTGAGCAGTGTATATAGGGGACGAAGCCTATGGCGGATTGGGAGCTGGGTTGTAATGCTCCCACGCTCCCAGGCTTAGCTAGCCCATTGACACCACTTAACAAGCCAGTGACTTATGTGTTAACCTTTGTGTTAACGCCCTCAGATAGAGTACACATTAATATCGGGCCTTTTTAGGTTTAATGTTCTTAGACCAGGGTCTCATCAACACACCTATAAACCATACAGAGTGGATGGATTACGTTGAGTGATGATGGGATTTATGGACAATATGGACAGGGTTGGGGGTTAAAGTGATGCTAGAAAGGTTTTGTATAATTTCAGCTAGTAGTTTTGAAAGTAGTGATCGTGAGTCAAAATTGTGTACAACGCCATCCTTTTCATATATGTTACATTCTGAAAACAATGAGTTTTTTTCCCCCTGTAATTCGTATAATAATTTACAAATTATAATTTGTACAATATGTTACACATGTGTAGGTGCTTAAGATCCCGTTCAAACCCTTTTAATAACAAACTCAAATATTGTACGAAATTCCTAATGATTTTCAAATGAAATTACTAAATGGTCCATTATTTCGTAATTGAATTTGAACAAACTGCCTAAGTAAATGTGGAGTTGACACCCCAGAGGATTATCATATTGAAATGATTTATTAATGTTTTGAAGTACAGAAGTTGAGTTTAAAACTGAATCTGAGCAACGCGAAGAGTCATAAGCTTGCGAGATCCTATATCTTTGTGTCCCTGCCATCCATACCAGCTTGAGTTATATTCCTCTGATCTGTGTGCTATTGGGGTTTCAAGCTGGAAGAGGAACCATTTATTAGATGTCAATAAATATTCTTGGCAGTTTTTTTTGTCCCCTGATCACTTTGACCACCATCAGTTCACGTTTAGATTTATCGAAAGCTCTATATTTTTACCATGGTTAACTTTTTTCTCCTCCCATAATTGATTCACACAAACTGAATGCAAGTATGATTGATGTTGCAGATTTTGAAGGACTGCAGATCAGCAAAAAACCCTGAGGTCTACAAATCTTGGCTCTGCAATCTTAAAATTGAAACGTCTGACGTTGCCTCATTTTGTTGCATCAACACAGCTATTTAAGACGTTCAAAGAGCTGTCAAAACATTCTGGTGTTATCATAAAAAATCCTGGGAGAGGTTGGAGTTCGTGACGACACGGTTGATATTTGCAAAATAATCTGAAGCTCACATAAAGATGCTGAGCTATGATGGTAGAGCTTTTGAAACAAAATGACATCACTACTGTGAGATGATGATTTGAATGGCTTTCGGCACATGAGAAGGTGTCCTTTTCGGCTGCTCTGTGTAGTCCCATTCACTGAAATGGGATCAGCGATTTAGGTCCACAGAAATGGTATCTTCAAAACCATCACCGCTGGAACACTAAATACTGAATGACGTACACAACAACACCAGAGGCCATAGTCAATCAAAGAGTAACTGGGTTTCAAAGTGTATGTTCTCATTTGGATTCATCCAGTAAACAAATGTATTTTAAGTGTCGTTGTGAGGAAATATTGTTTTAAATTTGTATATATTAGCGGTTTTGATTCAATAAGGACCCAAGCTTACCCATATTGTTTCTTCTGCCAGCACAATCAACTTAATGCAACTGTTAGCCACACAGTTTTTTAACTATACTATTGAACTTGGGGTGCCCCTAACTTCTAGGAAATTAACCAAAACCACATGACTTTATTAATGCACCCTAACTCAATGACTTTGTGGGTCTCTAATGGTTATATTTGTAAAACTAAGGGAAAAGTGCACCACAATGCTATTAGTGATCCCGACTCTGCCGTTAATCACTTAAGAGATTATTCAGCCATTGATTAGATATGAATCTGATTGCTGATGTCTGAAACATTTTGTGATTTTTAAAGTGCGACAAGAGGCATCTCTGTAAGCAGTGACCGCAGCCGCCTTGCTGTTTTGTTATACAGCAGCTACTCTCCCCAGTCCCTCAGGTTTTCTGTTGGCAACAGCCCACACGACCGTAAAAAAAGAGCGAGGATTTGCTACAGTATGGAGCGATGTAGTGGAGGGCTGTAAACTGCATCCCCGCTTTGTTTTTCATATTCATATTGTTTGGGTTGCTTGTCCACATTACAAATCAACAGCATCAAATTGAGAATCGCCACACGGACTTAGCGGCTTAAAAACACGCAGCGAGGGGAGGGAGAGAAAAAAGAATGAAAACAGAGCCTGGACTCTGGAGTCCGATCCCAGCGTAATAATAGCATGCCAGCAGAAGGGATTTAGACAGTAATGCTCCTGCGGAGAGTGCAAAAAAAAAAGGAAAGGGGGAAAGTCGAGTGTGCTGACGCGCCACAGATATCCTAAACCACTCGCTCACGTCTCCAACCCAGTCAGCTGTTCAAAGCCCGACACAGTGCTGCAAACACACCCACCTTGTCAGTGTGCTTATACACTGAACAAAAATGTAAATTGTTGGTCCCATGTTTCATGAACTGAAATAAAAGATCCCAGACATTTTCCATATGCACAAAAAGATTATTTCTCTCAAATTTTGTGCACAAATTTGTTTACATCCCTGTTAGCGAGCATTTCTCCTTTGCCAAGATAATCCATCCACCTGACAGGTGTGGCATATCAAGATGCTGATTAAACAGCATGATCATTACACAGGTGCACCTTGCGCTGGGGACAAAAGGCCACTAAAATGTTCAGTTTTGTGTCACAACACAGTGCCACAGATGTCTCAAGCTTTGAGGGAGCGTGCAATTGGCATGCTGACTGCAGGAATGTCCACCAGAGCTGTTGCAAGAGAATTTAATGTTAATTTCTCTACCATAAGCCAATGTCGTTTTAGAGAATTTAGCAGTACGTCCAACCGGCCTCACAACTGCAGACCACGTGTAACCATGCCAGCGCAGGACCTCAACATCCGGCTTCTTCAAATGCGGGATTGTCTGAGACCATCCAGTCTGACAGCTGATGAAACGGAGTTTGCACAACCAAAGAATTTCTGCCAAAACTGTCAGAAACCGTCATAGGGAAGCTTATCTGCATGCTGGTCTTCCTCACCAGCGTCTTGACCGCACTTTGGCATCGTAACCGACTTCAGTGGGCAAATGTTCACCTTCGATGGCCACTGGCACGCTGGAGAAATGTGCACTTCACAGATGAATCCCGCTTTCAACTGTACCGTGCAGATTGCAGACAGTGTGTATGGTGTCTTGTGGGAAAACGGTTTACTATTGTCAACGTTGTGAACCGAGTGTTGCATGGTGGGGTTGTGGTATAGGCAGGCATAAGCTACGGACAATGAAAACAATAGCAGTTTTATCCATGGCAGTTTGAATGCACAGAGATACCGTGACAAGATCCTGAGGCCCATTGTTGGGACATTTATCCATCGCTATCACCTCATGTTTCAGCATGATAATGCACGGCCCCATGTTGCAAGGATCTGTATACAATTCCTGGAAACTGAAAATGTCCCATTTCTTCCATGGCCTGCATACTTGCCTGACATGTCACCCATTGAGCCTGTTTGGGATGCTCTGGATCTCGCCAATATACTGCAACTTCGCACAGCCATTGAAGAGGAATAGGACAACAGTCTACAGGCCACAATCAACAGCCTGATCAACTCTATGTGAAGGAGATGTGTCGCGCTGCATGAGGCAAATGGTGGTCACACCAAATGCTGACTGGTCTTCTTATCCACGCCCCTACTTTGTTTTAAAGGTATCTGTGAACAACCGATGCATATCTGCATTCCCAGTCATGGCAAATCCATAGATTAGGGCCTAATGAATTTATTTAAATTTACAGATTTTCTTATGAACTGTAACTCATTCAAATCTTTTAAATTGTTACATGTTGCGTTTATATTTTTGTTTAAGTTCTCACTTTGCGTTAGCAAGGACTAGCATCGTTAACCTGAAGGCTAGCAAATGGGCATCGGCTTGGTACTTCAGCTCCGGCTCCCATTGAGGGGCCTCAGCCTCGCTCATGCCAGATCAGACAGTGGTACACAGGGGGCCCGAGGGCACTCTACCAGACTGCCGCTCTACTTTGATACCTCTTCCCCCAACACCTGGCTAGGCCCTTAACATGACTCCAGTTAGATAACATGTCTGTGCTAGAGACGGGCAGGGAAACTCTGACCCTGTTTGAACATGGGATCAAAGCAGAGGCACAGCAATATTTTAGTAGTTTGTGTGTGTCAGTGAGGGTAAGGTTTGAAAATGTATTTTGAGAAGTCATTTTTGGTACTTGATTCAGAATAGGGCAGTGTTTCTAAGTGTTTTGTGCTAAGCATTTTGTTTGTGTTTTGTATGTTTTACTAGATCTAGAGGAACATATGCCAACTATAATCAGTCTTATAATAGCAATAAATTCATACCTTATGCAGGGTATGTCAAATTAGTAGCAATTTACCAAATCTAATGAATGTATTAATCTATTCCAGGTGAACACCCAGGAAAGTTTCCAGACCTGCAAGACGCACATCTCCTAAAATTGAGTCCAAGTTCACAAAGGTAAAGCATGATCATTGTACTACTTTCAGTAGAGCGAAAGGTTTCTTTCTTTCATTCTTTACTATAACTGAAAAGTAATGAAAACTATTGACCCATTTTGATGTGCCAGTATTGATGCTTGTGATAAAGTATTAAATCTTATTCTGCATAGATTGTTTTCCTTCAAGTTTGAAAATATATTGATGTATGTCCTATTTTCCTTGCGACAGAAGAAGAGCCTTCCGATATACGCATGGCATTCTGGAGAGGACGGAAGGTCTGGATGACGAGCAGGAGGATAACATCGATGGCAGCCCCAGCCCGGTCAGCCCTATTCCCCCATACCTGCCCAAAACCAGCAGCTCAGAGTGGAACAGCTATGACGACCTCACCGGCTCCTTCTCCGAACAGGATGAGACCAAGCCCCTGGTAACCAAAGACCGCTCCCCCCAGCCCCACTACCACATCCTGGCCCCGCTTCTCCCTCCCAAGACCAACGTCCACCGGTTGACAGACCAGTCGGGCTTCCGCGCTCCCCAGCTCCAGGAGCCCATTTGCACAAGCGCCAGGAACGAGGCCAAAAACGGGCCGATACTCTCCCAAACCATCCTCCGCAGGTGGATTGAGACGCCAGCCGAGCACAAGCTCTCATCGGACGCTAGCTCCAAGTCAGGCTCGTCGGACCAGGACCGGAACGATCTGTCGGCCAGTGAGAGCGGAGAGGAGAAGTTTCCCAGTTCAATGCCAGGGGACGACACTGACGACCTAGACTCCCCGGTGACAGGGGAGATGGTTCTACCTATAGGCCTCCCCACTACCTACTTCTCTGTGGACAATTGTATGACAGACACATACCGGGCAAAATACCACCAGAGGCCCGCCCTGTACATGATGACGAACGCTAAAGGCGGCGAACAACACGTGTCGTCTGGTGAGAGTGACCTGGGAGAGGGGGGACTCCCCATCCCAGAGGCCCAACCTACAGAGCCCCCCAAGAGCCAGCCTGAATCAGGTAACTGGAGCTCTCTGTAGATCATTTGCCACGTAAAGTGGAAGACACTTGGAGCCCTAGTTGTTTGTGGTCATATCCATGTCACCATTTGTGCTTTTAGTGTGACCAAAATGAAAGCATGTTTCCTACTATAGATTTTTTGGGTCATCAATAAATGTTATAAAAACTTTAATTAGAAGTCTATTACAGGGGTGAATAAAATGTTTTCTTGGCGTATTCTAATATATGTCCCTTGTCTTTCGTAGGTTACTACTCCAGTAAAACTATAGCTAAATGGAATCCTGTAACACCCAAAGGACTTGATGAACATGGGTTTCTATGATGGAAATTCTACTGTTGAAGGGGCCTGGTACGAAAGCCACAGTTAGAAAAAATGTAATCTCCTTCTACAAGTTTTGAATCCTCTTACGGTGATGCTTATTTGCTTGTAGAGATGTCATATCAGAAGACAGACATGAATCTGGAATGCCAAAGAGATTGGTAACTCCCAGAGGCAGTAAAAGTCTGAAGAGTATTCTTCAGTTCAGCAGTAGTTTCAGGAGTCTTACGCCATGCCTGCAGAACGGTCTTCATGTGATTGTGATTGTGGCCACTAGATGGCAGCAGCAGTAATTGTGGATTTGCACAGTAGAAAGCCAAAAATAAATTACGAAAGAGGATGCAAACCTAGGATGGTTCTTGGTCGATGCAGGGACCTGCTCGAACTTACTTCCAAGGTCATTCACAGGTTGGCTCACTGAAGAATGTCTCCCACGAAACCACTTTTCCCCTCCAGAGATGATCAAATAAACTATATGTAACAATGACAATAACTCATCTATGAAATGCTTGTATTTATTTCTCGAATTATGGTCATTTCATTGTTCTACAGTGACTGCGCAACTTCTGCCTATGTAACAATGTAACAAGTTGAGGTAAATACGCCTTGAGCAGGTTTTTACTTTTAATGTCCAGTGTTGATGCAGTCATGGAATAAGGGAGATTCAGTTTGTGTACACTTATGCATTGTTTTTGTAGGAGCACTACTTTAAAATAAGTCCCAAGGGTCCCCCTATGTGGCCACAGAGGCACCTGGTGTTGGGTGAATCAGTTCCAGTCTGAGGTTGAATTAGTGTTTTAAAGGCCCAGTGCAGTCAAACTTGCTTTTCCTGTGTTTTATACAGTATATATTTCCACACTGAGGTTGGAATAATACTGTTAAATTGTGAAAATTCTAATATAATTTTTGTGTAATAGCTGTTTGAAAAGACTGCCTGAAATGTCAGCCTGTTGTGGTGAGATTGAGTTTTGACCTGCCTGTTGACATCACCAGGCAGAAATGAGTTGATCGACCAATTCAAAAGAGTTCCAAACCTCTCTGCCAATAACAGCTAGTTTTCAGTTTCCCCCTCCCCACTCGGAGCACTCCCATACAGTCTTATCAAAAATCTTGCTTGAGAAATTGCTCTTTCCTAAGAAGCTATTTTTTTCTTTTTGAACATTTTAATGAAAAACAAATTACAGTAAGGTACTTAATTGTTACCCACAAATAATTTTATATTGAGATAAAAACAGCTACATTGGACCTCTTTTTAATAATTGTTAGGAGAGAAGCATCTCAAGTCATTGGTATCTGGTGTATATTCTAAGCTGCCTTTTTAACCCTGCCATCCCAGGGGTGTATTCACTAGGAACCAAATGGATGAAACGGGGAGGGACTAACCTAACTTGTTCAATAAGAAACACATTTTTGTTAAATGGTTTGCACTAACAAATGCACCCCTGACAATTCGCTGCAGTGTTTTGTATGGCTTTCTATCCCCAGTTCAGATCTCCTCTCACACTCCTTTCCAGATATAAGCCTCATTGTTCGCTCTTTTAATGTTTCTCCTGTCACATACTGGGCAGTGTGTTAAAGGTACGTTACTTTTCATGTTGTCAAACCATGCTTCTGTATATTTGTCTCCTGGATCAAACACGTGTCAAATTCATTCAGTGTTTCATTTAGAGTTTCCTGTACAATGGAACCAATTGAATTATTTCCAAAAGTCTAAACTCCAAGCTAAATCCAACCCACCTCAAACTTGTAAGTATTTGAAATATGAATTTGACCCAGGTCTGTTTTGATTTACCTAAACTTGAACCAAAATCTCAAGAATGGATTGAGTACTGGATGTTAAGTAAGGATTTTAAGAGTGAAGTAGAAAAGGCCTGTTTTTCTGCAGGTATTGTTCTAGTTTGACCCCCAGAGATTATCACAACATTGCCTACATGTACATGCTATGTCATTTTTTTTCATGGTGGACCATTCTAGTGATGCTGTAAAAAAGTAATTTTTGTTGTAAATGTTTTAATATATTGCTTGGCAGACTTCACTGCACAGTGCCTTTCTAGTTTTCTATGTCATCAAGTTGAAATAGGAGCCGTTATTTGTACAATGTAATTTTTCTAGATGTTTTTTTTAACATTCAATTTCATTTTTGATTAACAATTGTTTAATAAATAATTATATTTAACCATAGCCATGTCCAAGTTTTTTCTAAACCAGTTATTCTCATATAACATTATTAATGTACATAATTATAATATCCATAATTATAGCCTACTTGGGGTAAATATCTCTGCAAACCTGAACCTAAATCTCACAAACGACTGTATTTTATGACTATGCCTGTACATGAAAGATTAGGGTAAATGTAATCAAACAAGTCTACAAAGATATAAACAAAAAAAGAATTGTGCTTTCACTGTCAACTGCGTTTATTTTCAGCAAACATAACGTGTAAATATTTGTATGAACATAAGATTCAACAACTGAGACATAAGCTGAACAAGTTCCACAGACATGTGACTAACAGAAATGGAATAATGTGTCCCTGAACAAAGGGGGGGTGGGGGTCAAAATCAAAAGTAACAGTCAGTATCTGGTGAGGCCACCAGCTGCATTATGTACTGCAGTGCATCTCTTCATGAACTGCACCAGATTTGCCAGTTCTTGCTGTGAGATGTTACCCCACTCTTCCACCAAGGCACCTGCAAGTTCCCGGACATTTCTGGGGGGAATGGCCCTTGCTCTCACCCTCTGATCCAACAGGTCCCAGATGTGCTCAATGGGATTGAGATCCGGGCTCTTTACTAGCCATGGCAGAACACTGACATCCCTGTCTTGCAGGAAATCACACACAGAATGAGCAGTCTGGCTGGTGGCATTGTCATGCTGGAGGGTCATGTCAGGATGAGCCTGCAGGAAGGGGACCACATGAGGGAGGATGATGTCCTCCCTGTAACGCACAGCGTTGAGATTGCCTGCAATGACAACAAGCTGTGTCCGATGATGCTGTGACACACCGCCCCAGACCATGACGGACCCTCCACCTCCAAATCGATCCCGCTCTAGAGTACAGGCCTCGGTGCAACGCTCATTCCTTCGACGATAAACGCGAATCCAACCATCACCCCTGGAGAGACAAAACCGGGACTCGTCAGTGAAGAGCACTTTTTGCCAGTCCTGTCTGGTCCAGCGACGGTGGGTTTGTGCCCATAGGCGACGCTGTTACCGGTGATGTCTGGTGAGGACCTGCCTTACAACAGGCCTACGCGCCCTCAGTCCAGCCTCTCTCAGCCTGTTGTGGACAGTCTGAGCACTGATGGAGGGATTGTGCGTTCCTGGTGTAACTCGGGAAGTTGTTGTTGCCATCCTGTACCTGTCCCGCAGGTGTGAAGTTCGGATGTACTGATCCTGTGCAGGTGTTACACGTGGTCTGCCACTGCGAGGACAATCGGCTGTCTGTCCTGTCTCCCTGCAGCGCTGTCTCACAGTACGGACATTGAAATGTATTGCCATGGCCACATCTGCAGTCCTCATGCCTCCTTGCAGTATGCCTAAGGCACGTTCACGCAGATGATCAGGGACCCTGGTCATCTTTCTTTTGGTGTTTTTCAGAGTCAGTAGAAAGGCTTCTTTTAGTGTCCTAAGATTTCATAACTGTGACCTTAATTGCCTACCGTCTGTAAGCTGTTAGTGTCTTAATGACCGTTCCACAGGTGCATGTTCATTAATTGTTTATGGTTCATTGAAGAAGCATGGGAAACAGTGTTTAAACCCTTTACAATGAATATCTGTGAAGTTATTTGGATTTTTATGAATTATCTTTGAAAGAGTTTACATTGTACTGGAAGAGTAAATAGGAAGCCCACAGTAAAGTGATACATGGAGTTAAGTGAAGTTAGAGGCAGTGCAGTGTAAAACTTGATTTTCCCGTGTTTTAGATTTCTACACTATGATAACACTAAAATTGTGGAAATTATGATAATGCACTTTTAGTGTAACGAGCTGTTTGAAAATATCGCCTAGTTTGGGGGTTTCGACCCCCTGGTGACATCACTCCAATTAGGCCCCTCTGACCACTACCAGACAGTCCTGGCAAAAAATTCTTGCTTGAGAAGTAGCATTTTTCTAAGAAGCTATATAGTTAATTTTTTTTACCATTTCAATTGAAAACAACCACAGCAAGGTACTTAATTGTTACCCAGAAATGATTTGATATTGAGAAAAAAAACTGCTGCAATGAACTTTTTAGTGATACATGGAGAACAAGAGGCTTAGCCATGGAGGCTTGGAAACGTGAAGCTCTGCTACCATCTAGATTAAGGTAAACCTCTGGATTTGGAAGACAAACCGTGCCTATAGAAAGTCTACACCCCCTTGAACTTTTATTCACATTTTGTTGCGTTACAAAGCAAGATTAAAATAAATATTGTAATTTTTTGTCATTGATCTACACAAAATACTCAATGTTAAAGTGAAAATACAATTCTACACATTTTTTGTATGTATAATTGAATAAATATAGTTGCCTAAATTAGCTCAGAAGTAAAATCTAGCTTAACAAATCACATAAATGATATTGGCTAAATCTGTGTGAAATAGTAGGGGTTGATATCATTTCTTTATGACTACCCCATCTTATGTCCCACATAAATACAGTACAACATCTTTAAGGTCCCTCAGTCAAGTGTTGAATTTCAAGCACCGATTTAACGACAAGGACCAGGGAGCTTTTCGAAAGCCTCAAAGAAGGGCAGTGATTGGTAGTTGGGTAACAATAGAAATCAGACATTGAATATATATTTAAGCATGGTCAAGTTAATAATTATGCTGTGGATGAGGTATGAAACAACCCAGACGTCAAAGATGCCGTCATCCTTCTGAGCTGAGCTGCAGGACAGGAAGGAATCTGTTTAGGGATGTCACCATTAGGCCATTTCTTGACTTTAAAATGGCTACAGAGTTCAATGACCGTGATGGGAGAACTCAGGATGGATCAACAACATTGTAGTGACTCCACAAAAACCTAAATGACAGAGTGAAAAGATTAATACAAATATACAGAATACAAATATTCTAAAACATGCATAAGTATGCAACAAGGCACTAAAGTAACACACTTTTTGGCCTAAATGCAAAACCTTATGTTTAAGGAAATCCAACGCAACACATAACTTAGTAACTGCCTCCTTATTTTCAAGCACAGTGATGGCTGCATTATGTTATGGGTATGCTTGACAGGAATTTTTCAGGATGAAAATAAACTGGATGGAGCTAAGCACAGGCAAAATCCTAGAGGAAAAGCTCCTTGAGTCTGCTTTAAACCAGAAACTGGGAGAGGAATTCACCCTTCAGCAGGACAATAACCTACAACAGAAAGCCAAATCTACACTGGAGTTGCTTACCAAGAAGACAGTGAATGTTCCTGAGCGGCCAAGTTATAATTTTGATTTAAATGTTTTTGAAAATCTATGGCGAGACTTGAAAATAGCCATGATCCCTTGACAGATCTTGAATAATTTGCAAATATTGCACAATACAGGTGTGCAAAGCTCTTATGAGACTTACCCAATAAGACTCACAGCTGTAATCACTATCAAAGTTGTTTCTAACATGTATTTGAAGGGGGGGGGGGGGGTGGGGGGGGCGGTCATTGACAAAAAAATGACAAAGCAATTTTAATCCCACTTTACTACAATAAAATGTGAAGAAATTCAAAGGGGTGTAAACGTTCTATAGGCAGTGTATCTACAGGGTGTGTCCACGTAATATCTCCTTTCTCCTAAAGTGTACACTGGTTTACTACTTTCCAAAAATGTAAAAGCATTGGATTGGAGGAGGCACGGGCAAGTGGGAGTACCCATGTGCACACTTTGGGAGGACGGAGAAACAACTGGGGTTTCAATGTGCACCTCACATTGTTTGTCATACCATTGGATGTGTAGTGATGTACTGTAGCCTCACATCATGGCCCCGTACGCACAACTTACATACAATGAATTTGACGACAGGTAGCCTAGTGGTTAAGAGCGTTGGGCGAATAACTGAAAGGTTGCTGGTTCGAATACCCAAGCCAACTAGCTGAACAATCTGTCAATGTGCCCTTGAGCAAGGCACTTAACCGTAATTGCTCCTGTAAATCGCTCTAGATAAGAGCGTCTGCTAAATGACATAAGAAAACATATATTTTTTTATATAATAGAGTTTTTCCGCACAAAAATGTTTACAGCACCATTGTGCTTGTGCGATTATTTATGTAAAGAAGAATTCTGTTGTATCACAAATCACAAATGGCTGTAAATCACGGAGCCAATGAGAAACGAAAGAGTACACGACTGGTGACCTATAGATCTTCGAGTGATAACATGTACAGCCAATGTGCACTCCTAAGGACATTGCACCATCTTGTGGCGTTAATGGGACTGACAATCTTGTGCATTAACACGGCGGCTCCATGCACTTACCACAAATTCCTCCTTTTGCTAAATTTGCCGCATTGTAAATTCCTCTACGTTACTCTTTTTTTTTTAAATGGTCATTAGCACAGTATACATGATCCCAATTTTTGCTTCAAGACGCCAGAAATTAGAAGAAAATAAAAAAAGTTGATTGTGCTGATTTATTGGCTGATTTAACCGTGTCGTACGCCATAGTTTTAAAAACTCAATGGATAGTCCTAAAACAATGACGTCATATCTGAATTCTGCGATCTTTATGCATGTTCGCCCAACGGCACTCCGATACCGAAGTTACTTTGTAGTAGCAGGTTAGAACTTGCACAGCAGGTTAAGAAAATGAACGTAGCAGGTTAACCACTTTGTATCGAAGTGCTGTGAATAGAGGCCCATCTCCAACTGCAGTTGCACGTTCTCAAATGAAACCTGCCGATCAAGCCATTGCAATTAGGTTCATGATTCACAACTGAGCACTACTTGGAGGAATGAAGTCAGGATTGAAGAGCCAGGTACCGAGAGACTGTTTGGCTTAGCCTGCTGTAACATTTCAACCTCCTGTGTCATATTACTGATTCCATCCAACTCTTTCAGGTGTATGAGGGATGATTAGGGCGTGTTTTTATATATGACTGAATTGCAGACATTATTTAACCAGCTTCAATGGGATTTAAGCATGGCCTTGACAATTGACTACAGAACGACTATAACATTTGGTTTATACCCGACTTTCGAGAGTTCTAGTATCATAGTACTCATAATTCGCCTGGGAAATGCTGCACATTCAAACACAGGTGTGAGTGTCAAGCCCCACAATTCCCCCATCCAAAGGTCACTGCATTGGCCACAAACAGCTGCAGAAGGATCCAATAGGGAGGGAAACAGGTAGGTGATGGGGGTTTTGGTCACCAGATGGACTGGTCCCTCAGCTAATTAACAGACTAAACACTTGACAAAGGAAGGTCCACTTTGATGAAGCGCTAACTCAAGGCTCCATTAATTTATGGGCAAAGACAGACTCCCCAGCCGGTGCGCTACCAAGACGAGACGTGGTCTGGAGAGCAAGCGAGCCACCACTTATTAAGCAGGTGCAACAGCTCCCCCGATACCCAGGCTTGCGCTAACTTGACGTTGTCCCCAAAGAGAGTTTACTCTGAATAGTGTCTATGTTGTGT
Organism: Salmo trutta; assembly: GCF_901001165.1. Taxonomy (NCBI): domain Eukaryota; kingdom Metazoa; phylum Chordata; class Actinopteri; order Salmoniformes; family Salmonidae; genus Salmo; species Salmo trutta. The sequence goes on from NC_042964.1 coordinate 14,092,147, forward strand.
TTAGAACGATAACTCCGTGACGGCGATTTCTAATCAACCATGTTGTTCTTTATCGCAAACTCAAGTAACGTTTACAGAACGAAAAAGTAATGAATGACATATCACAATACAACAGATATAACCCAACAATAACAGCACTGTCACACTGTGTGCTTGCAGCTAGTCTAAACTCAATGTAGCTCTAGCTAGATTACAGCAGCAGCGCCAATTTTTCCATACAGAGTTCTAGCGTGCTGCGTGTACCACCAATTACATCGAGTCACTTGTAAAATGTTGATTCTTTAATGCTTACCTTGTAATTAACCTATGTTTGTCCCGAGTAAACGCACGATTTTCTTTGGGTGCTTTCTCTGTAGATAAAATAAAAAATGACTGTCAAATTGCACCCGGTAATCAACTGTTTTCCAAAGGAGTAGGAAGTTAGTGACTTACAACTCAATACATTCTTAAAAATATATTCTTTAACACTTTCTGTTTACCTGTGCTTGTCCTGATTTTTATAAAAAAAATTGCATTCTATGCATCTCCTGCTAAAACTGTAAAATCTTCCATGCAACTACTGTATGCTGCTTCTCTGTTGACAAAGGCTCCTTTGGCAGAGGTCGAGTAAAATGTTACATTTATCCAGAACTACAGATTTCAGCACCCAAAGAAAGGAATGCAGGTGCACAGGACAAACAAAGGTACATAAAGAATTTACATATTTACAAGTATCGACTGATAGTAACTCAATGTAATTGGCTTCCCTCCGCTGACACTTGTATCAACTTAACTCCGTAGAAATATGGATGGAGTTAAGTTTACATACAGATACCTTATTTAGATAAGTATTCAGACCCTTTGCTATGAGACTCAAAATTGAGCTCAGATCCTGTTTCTATTGATCATCCTTGAGATGTTTCCACAACTTCAATTGAGTACACCTGTGGTAAATTCAATTATTTGGACATGATTTGGAAAGGCACACACCTTTCTATATAAGGTCCCACAGTTGACAGTGCATGTCAGAGCAAAAACCAAGTTATGAGGTCGAAGGAATTGTCCGTAGAGCTCCGAGACAGAATTGTGTCGAGGCACAGATCTGGGAAGGGTACCAGAATATTTTGGCAGCATTGAAGGTCCCCAAGAACACCATGGCATCCCATTCTTAAATGGAAGAAGTTTGGAACCACCAAGACTCTTCCTAAAGCTGGCCGCCCAGCCAAACTGAGCAATCAGGGGAGAAAGGCTTTGGTCAGGGAGGTGACCAGAACCCGATAGTCACTCTGACAGAGCTCCAGAGTTCCTCTGTGGAGATGGGAGAAACTTCCAGAAGGACTACCATCTCTGCAGCACTACACCAATCAGGCCTTTATGGTAGCGTGGCCAGACGGAAGCCACTCCTCAGTATAAGGCACATGACAGCCCACTTATAGGCACCTAAAGACTGTCAGACCATGAGAAAGAAGATTCTCTCATCTAATGAAACCAAGATTGAACTCTTTGCCCTAAATGCCAAGCAGGCACCCCTCATCACCTGGCCAATACCATCCCTACGGTGAAGCATGGTGGTGGCAGCATCATGCTGTGGTATGTTTTTCAGCAGTAGGGACTGGGAGACTAGTCAGGATCAAGGGAGAGATGAACAGAGCAAAGTACAGAGAGATCCTTGATGAAAACCTGCTCCAGAGTGTTCAGGACCTAAGACTGAGGCAAAGGTTCACCTTCCAACAGGACAACAACCCTAAGCACACAGCCAAGACAACACAGGAGTGGCTTTGGGACAAGTCTCTGAATGTCCTTGAGTGGCACAGCCAGAGCCCGGACTTGAACCCGATCGAACATCTCTGGAGAGACCTGAAAATAGCTGTGCAGCAACGCTCCCCATCCAACCTGACAGAGCTTGAGAGGATCTGCAGAGAAAAATGGGAGAAACTCCCCAAATACAGGTGTGCCAAGCTTGTAGCGTCATACCCAAGAAGACTTAAGGCTGTGATCACTGTCAAATGTGCTTCAACAAAGTAAAAGGGCTTCCAGCCGATAAGCATGAAATATTTTCTCTAAATATCACTGGCCTTTTTTAAAATGGTCTTCAGTCTTTTATTCCTCTTTTAACCTTCCCTCCATCATTAGTAATAATTTCACGTTATATTCTACACCTGTTGTATGGCTGGTTGTATTCGCCGCATGTGACAAATAAAAATGTATTTGATAAGGTCTGAAGAAACTACATTAGGCTATTCTCATTCTCTTGTCCTTTAGAGGGCAGCAGAGGATAACAAAAACCAATGCCCTTGCACATCTCCTCAATACCTGTCTACCCAGAACTATCACAGAATCCATAACAGGCAGGTTAATTAAAGATATAAGTCTCACAAAAAGACATTTCCTCTACAAGATAAGGCCCCCTAATCTCATTAATCCCTGCATGCAATCAGCCTCAAACGTAATTAATAAATGTATAGATCGTTATTTGTTGTAGTAATTGCAGTCTCTCGACTACAGACCATTTTACTAATCATAGCTAATTAGTCTACCATCCCCGCACAGTTTCTATGCAGAAATAGGGTATTGATCCCAGGACTATCTCCATTCGCGCCTCGAAGAGAAGGAGGCTGGATGGAAATTGCACGGCTCACTTCTTCTCTCCAATCTCTCTGTTCCTATTTCCAGGTCAGTGCCGCGAGGTAGTCGACCATTATTTGACTAAAAACAAACTGACGGTGCCAGCTGACTACTTTTCGTTTGAGAAGGAGAAGAGGAGAGATGATGCCTTTGCAAAGTTCCTGAGACGAGTGATTCGGTGTCATCAATAATATCAACTCTGTCAATGGAATGGTTGAAATCGCAATTGATGGGTATAAATACTAGACATCACAATTAATTGATTTAGGTGGCTCTTGTGATGAATTCCTTGCACTCCCAAACTCACTTGGTGATCACAAAACACCTATTGGTGAGACGTAAACATGGCAAACCCAAAGGAGCTAAGGTGGCCCTTTCTATCATTTCTGCCATCTGGGTAGCAGTCTACTCCTGATTGCATGGGTTGTTTGTCACACACAGAGTTTGGGTGTTTGAGTCTTGGCTGACTCCGAGAGTTATGCGTGTATGTGTTCCCTCCTCTGTCTCGCTTCCTGTCAGGGCGGCTCGTCCTCCGCAGCTGGCTTACTTCATTAGGAGCCATCAGCCAGGCTGAGCACACTGTCAGAGGCAGGCTTCTGCTTTGTCATTTCCCCCTCTCTCTCGCTTTCTTCTATCTCTCTTTCTCCTTTCCCCCTCTCCCTCTCTCACCACACATCTCCATGTGATTCCTTACTCTGTCAACCTCCCTTAATCTCTTTCCCCTTGATAAATGTACCCCTTCTCTCACTCTGCCTCCCTCTCCCTCCTGTCCTCATCCTTCCATCACATCCTCCTCTAGTTTCTGTGCCATATCTGTCTCTCTCTACATATACACACACACGCAAACACGCACACACACAAACACAAAGCCCCCAGGCCTCTGTAGTAGGAACCGGATTATATAAAGACGCCTCTAATTTGGGGCAGTAGAACGTGTGGAATCTGATTGCTTTGGAAGATTTAAAAAACTGGGCGGGGTGGGGAAATATAGTGGTAGGGGTGTAGTCTGTTCCAGGGATTTACCAAATGTTGAGATTTGAGAGGGTGGCTTAATGGAGTACACAGAGAGAGCAGACTGGAGGCTAGGCTGGAGGTTTGAGACCACAAACCGAAGAAGCTCTCTCCAGCAACCTTCCTCAGGTTATATGTTATAGAATGAGATGCTGCATATTCTGATACATGTTTGCTGTATTTGTTGATGGGTGTTCATTGAAAGACTGAACATGTTTAAATCTGACTTGGGTCAGATCTTTATCTTGTTGTTACTTGCCCTCTGAAATTTGAGTTGGCTGATTCTTTACCATATTACGATATGGAACAAAGGAACAGTATTTATTTTATCATATGAAGTCACTTTGAAGTCTCTTAATAAATAGGAAGCTCCCTGTATACGGTGTCTTGGACATGTCATGTCAAAGTCCTTAGTTCAACACTAGGGGGCAGTGATATACTGTTTGACATTTCCCTTCTATGTAGATTCCCATTTACACCACATGCACACGTGCCTCTCCCACTTGCATGCATGAAACGAGACCAATGCAATGACTGTGACACAGACACATACATTGACAAGAAACAATGTCTTGAGAGAGAACAAAATGCCAATCATGGTGGCAACGTGTTGGCGTTTCCCACAAGGCCAAGCTGCCAGGTCTACGTTCATATTTAGTCACGGTGAAGCTTCCTGAAGGCGGTGGCAAACCTTTGGTTGGAAGAACACTCGGGTCAGGCCACCCTGATTTCCATTGGCAGGTTAATTGACATTTTGCAGGGCCAAAGCTCAGACACTAGCGGGCTTTTAGCGAAAATATGTGGATTAGAGTGACAGAAAAAAAGGTAGGGAGCAAGAGAGAAGACAAAACAGTGTATTGGCTATCAGGGGCTTTCATGAATAAACTGCCGTGCTTTTAACTTTTGCTCTCTGGGACTGGCGAAGCACCGTTTAATTGCCATTTGAAGGGTTTAATCCCTTGCGAAGCTGAAACGCATTATTTTTCTCTCTCTCGACCGTTAATAATCTTCCTCCTTTTCCCTCTCAAAGCGGTCAAACAGTGTTAACGTATTAGCACTTTGACCCTGGTAGACACAGTCTTTTTTAAAACCACTTGCAAAATTGTTCACGACCGAGCTCGGTCGTCGTTGCTCAGGCCAGCACTCGGACAATTCACGCTTTAACCTTCATATAGCTGTGTGTCTTTGAGTCTCGACAGAAGGGACATTGACTGCCCCACCCTTATTCGCCATTCATGTTAAAGAGGAAAGGAAAGAGAGGAACACATTTTAAAATGGAAGGATTTCTATTTCTAGAATCGAGGTGATAGATTTGTTGGGTATTACCTGGATTATATTTCTGCCACTGTACCACAGGTTACCCTTATACGGTACACTGTGTTGTGCTATTCCACGTTTTTAGCTTGTTTGGTGTGGCTTCAGGTTTTAAATTGTTTACCATCTATCCCTGGGATGGTTGGGGATGGGGGCCTCAAACAAATCTTAACTCATCATGAGGGGCCGCAGTGGTTCTCGGGTCTGTGTACCCATATCCAATTCTACACATGCAGTCAGAGCCCTGAACAAATTTTTGTGCAATTGTACACATTTCCTGCAATTCTACACATTTTGCCATAGGGTGGAGTCCAATATTTTCAGTTTTTAATATGATATCTGATGATCAATGGCCGCCCCCTGGTCTGTAATTCGACCACTAATAGCTTGCCGCTAGACTAACTTCCAAATCTGAAAAATGCTAGCTGACATCGGCTAATTGAGTGACTGTCAGAACAAGAGAAAAACTGCTGATGCACAATCAAATTTTGAAATTGAACCTTGTGTGTTCTACTACTGGGCATGTCCATCGAAGATGACCCATGGCCACCAACATGTGAAGTTTATAGGAGCATGTCAAATTAAATTTAAGAGTCTACATTTTGGGGAAATGAAGGCAAGAATACATTTTTTCAACCATTTTACATATAAAAAATTAAGCATAAATTAAGGCTTTGATTTATGGATAAACAGATGGAAAAGGGTTCTTAGAAATTGTTTACCTTCTGTAAATTTAAGAAATATTGCCTTGTGCCTTGTAATTCCATTACCAAAAACACACATTTTAAAGATATTTTCTAATTTCTCTCTCTTATGAGGGAGGATAATGAAAGTTCACAGAAGTAACAATAATGGTAGACCTATCAATTAGTTATAGTCATTTTACTAATATCAATTTTGTTTATGAATTATTAAGTGATTAAAACTCGGTATTCTGGTACCAAATTGGTAACGGTATTACCCCAAAAATCTGTAACGGAATTCCTGCAACTGAAATGGCTACAATGGGAAATCATAATAATCATAAACCACAGTTGGGTCACCTGCTATAGTGATCCTTTCCACCGGCATAGTGTCATGTTCAGCTCATAACAGTTCTCGTTGACTTTCTGTCATCTGGACAACCCCTCGCTCTCTCCCTCTCTCTCTCCAGTTAATGTCACTTCTCCCAGCTCTTACTGACACCTAGCCGTGAGCCCCCTCTCTTTCCATTTACTGTAACCAGCATCCTCACCCACTGAGCACTGACCGACACCAGACAATGAAAAGTAGTTGACATTTGGTCAGTCCGCCCTGGTCACAGACGGACCGGACTGGATCAAATCTGAACCTGTCACAGACGTATGTTTCACAAGTTTGGATAGCACAGTACAATACAGTATAGTGAGTAGAGCACCGTACAGTACAATACAGTACAGTTCAGACAATACAGTACAGAAAAGTATAGTACAGGTGAGTAGAGTACAGTATATAGTACGGTACTCTGCTCTACTTTACTGTACTTTACTGAACTGTTCTGAACTCTACTCTATCCTACTCTACTCTACCCTACTCTGCTGTGCTGAATTGTACTGCACTGTACCCTACTGTGCTCTGTGATGTCCAAACTTGTAAAACAAGAGGAGAAAACATTAATATCCATAATCTTCCATTTCTGTGTAGTACAGATCAGGGACCCATTAATGTAATTCCATTACCTGGTGTAAATCCACTTTACTTATTGTAGTTCAATAACCAAAATAGATTTTTTCAGCAGAGTAGGGTAAAGTAGAACTAATCTCCTTGCAGGTGTAGTTTCCATGTGGACATTGCACAAACATGGCAAGCTTGAGTGTTACAAAAACAAGACATTTTCTGCGGGTGAATGGGCAATAATATTGATTTGCTTAGAAAGACAGTATGCCTACACTTTACCTAGCAAATGAAAATACGTTGTGTGTAGAGTTTAAGCACAGATAGAACAAGGAGCATACAAATCTGTGGTACAACTTCAGCTGTCCCAGAACTAGCATTCCATTCTATTTCTATGGTCTATTCTAAGGAGCTGGCTGTCTAACCACACACTGACATGCACAGCTCTATGGCTGAGGTTCTGCCTTCAAGTCTCCAGTGGGCGATGAAGTCCCTTCCATCTATGTAATGTATTACAGGTTATGGGTAGGTGCAGTCAGGTGGCAGGAATGGTGGAGAGTTTACCTCAACCCATGGATCAAGGTCTTGTCCTGGTGACAAGTCACCCACTTGTATACCCCCTTGTATAATTTTAATGCTGAGTGCAAGTTCAGACATCTGTAGCAACCTGTCTTTTAGTCAGGGGACTAAAACAAACTATCTCGCCTGTCCACCATCTTTAGAAAAACAAGGTAGAGTTGGTACACAAAGCACTGATGACATTATCAATGGTTGTTAGGTGAATTCCAGGACAGACAAAGGATAGTATTTTGACCTATGAGCAGATCAAATGTGGCCATCCTGAAGTGGGACTGGTGCCTGCCACGTACTGCCTCAGTCATCTGCTCCTGATATGGTAGGGGGGTTCCCCCAACACTGCTGAACAACAAATCCACCAGGTTTTGTTAGTAGCTTGTGAATTAAATGAAATATATTCAGTATACATATGTGACCAACCACCTGGATTCGGTCCTATATAGCAACATTAGAAATTGTGTTTTTTACATTGGATAAAAGTAGATCATATATCATACACTGCAGTTGAGGAACAATGGGAAAGTAATTTTGCTTTGAAAGTTGATAAACTTGTAACCCCACTTTTGAGAAAATGACCCTTTAATGTTTTGGGACACCTACTGGAGAGCTCTTCTTTGTCTACACCCATTCAGCATCTTTCACACCCTCTTAAGCTTTAGACCATCTTAAGCTCCACCCATCTCTTTAAGGATTCACATGTGAGGCCATGTGCTAAACAGAGTGAGTAGTGCAGTAAACAACCAAAGTTTTCAAGACTAAAAGTGGTAAAAGTAGAAGCGTACAATAAGGAAAAACTCCAGGTAAAAATACACTATCTAATCCTTGGCCTATATCCAAATCTGACTTTGGTGCAGGTCATGTTGTTCTTCACATTATCGTCTCTGGTAAACACACACTTTATCAAATAAAATCGATGTTTATTTGGCACATACACAGGATACAGAAGGTGTAAATGCTACAGTGAAATGGTTACTTACATAGTAGCAATGTCAAAAATGTCCAGATAAAAATATTTTATAATTATTAGATGACGCTTACCCAGACACACTTGTATAAATTGATGGGTCTTGTGAAAGAAATGCTATAACCACCCCCCAGCCACATCTAACTAAGTGGATGAGTCACTATTGTCTACACATGTTCATGAAATACAATAGATGGCCGTAATCACCACTAGACACAACTATAAATACCTAGGTGTCTTGCAAGACTGTAAACTCTCCTTCCAGACTCACATTAAGCATCTCCAATCCAAAATGAAATCTAGAATCGGCTTCCTATTTCGCAACAAAGCCTCCTTCACTTATGCTGCCAAACATACCCTCGTAAAACTGACTATCCTACCGATCCTTGACTTCGGCGATGTCATTTACAAATAGCCTCCAACACTCTACTCAGCAAATTGGATGCAGTCTATCACAGTGCCATCCGTTTTGTCACCAAAGCCCCATATACTACCCACTACTGCGACCTGTATGCTCTCGTTGGCTGGTCCTCGCTACATATTCGTCGCCAAACCCACTGGCTCCAGGTCATCTGTAAGTCTTTGCTAGGTAAAGCTCTGCCTTATCTCAGCTCACTGGTCACCATAGCAACACCCACCCGTAGCACACGCTCCAGCAGGTATATTTCACTGGTCATCCCCAAAGCCAACACCACTTTTGGCCGCCTTTCCTTCCAGTTCTCTGCTGCCAATGACTGAAACTAATTGGAAAAATCACTGAAGTTGGAGACTTATATCTCCCTCACTAACTTTAAGCGTCAGCTGTCAGAGCAGCTTACCGATCGCTGCAGCTGTACACAGCCCATCTGTACATAGCCTATCCAACCAACTACCTACCTCATCCCCATATTTGTTTTTGTTTTTCTGCTCTTTTGCACACTAATATGTCTACTTGCACATCCTCATCTGCACATACAGTTGAAGTTGGTAGTTTACATACACCTTAGCCAAATACATTTAAACTCAGTTTTCACATTCTTGACATTTAATCCTAGTAAAAATTCCCTGTCATAGGTCAGTTAGGATCACCACTTTATTTTAAGAATGTGAAATGTCAGAATAATAGTAGAGAGAATAATTTATTTCAGCTTTAATTTCTTTCATCACATTCCAATTGGGTCAGAAGTTTACATACACTCAATTAGTATTTGGTAGCATTGTCTTTAAATTGTTTCACTTGGGTCAAACGTTTTGGGTAGCCTTCCACAAGCTTCCCACAATAAGTTGGGTGAATTGTGGCCCATTCCTCCTGACAGAGCTGGTGTAACTGAGTCAGGTTTGTAGGCCTCCTTGGAGGAAAAAGTTCTGCCCACAAATTTTCTATAGGATTGAGGTCAGAGCTTTGTGATGGCCACTCCAATACCTTGACTTTGTTGTCCTTAAGCCATTTTGCCACAACTTTGGAAGTGTGCTTGGGGTCATTGTCCATTTGGAAGACCCATTTGCGACCAAGCTTTAACTTCCCGACTGATGTCTTGAGATGCTGCTTCAATATATCCACATAATTTTCTTCCTCATGATGCCATCTATTTTGTGAAGTGCACCAGTCCCTCCTGCCGCAAAGCACCCCCACAACATGATGTTGCCACCCCCGTGCTTCACGGTTGGGATGGTGTTCTTTGGCTTGCAAGCCTCCCCCTTTTTCCTCCAAACATAATGATGGTCATTATGGCCAAACAGTTCTATTTTTGTTTCATTAGACCAGAGGACAATTCTCCAAAAAGTACAATCTTTGTCCCCAAGTGCAGTTGCAAACCATAGTCTGGCTTTTTTATGGCGGTTTTGGAGTAGTGGCTTCTTCCTTGCTGAGCGGCCTTTCAGGTTATGCCGATATAGGACTCGTTTTACTGTGGATATAGATACTTTTGTACCTGTTTCCTCCAGCATCTTCACAAGGTCCTTTGCTGTTCTGGGATTGATTTGCACTTTTCGCACCAAAGAACGTTCATCTCTAGGAGACAGAACGCGTCTCCTTCCTGAGCGGTATGACGGCTGCGTGGTCCCATGGTGTTTATACTTGCGTACTATTGTTTGTACAGATGAACGTGGTAACTTCAGGCTTTTGGAAATTGCTCCCAAGGATGAAACAGACTTGTGGAGGTCTCCATTTTTTTTCTGAGATCTTGGCTGATTTCTTTTGATTTTTCCATGATGCTCAAGCAAAGAGGCACTGAGTTTGAAGGTAGGCCTTGAAATACATCCCCGGGTACACCTCCAATTGACTCAAATTATGTCAATTAGCATATCAGAATCTTCTAAAGCCATGACATCATTTTCTGGAATTTTCCAAGCTCTTTAAAGGCACAGTCAACTTAGTGTATGTAAACCTCTGACCCACTGGAATTGTGATACAGTGAATTATAAGTGAAATAATCTGTCTGTAAACAATTGTTAGAAAAATTACTTAGGACATCTACTTTGTGCATGACACAACTGACTTGCCAAAACTATAGTTTGTTTACAATAAATGTGTGGAGTGGTTGAAAAACCAGTTTAAATGACTCCAACCTAAGTGTATGTAAACTTCCGACTTCAACTGTACATCACTCCAGTGTAAATTGCTAAATTGTAATTACTTTGCCACTATTGGCCTATTTATTTCCTCACCTCCTTACTTCATTTGCACACACTGTATACAGATTTTTCTATTGTGTTATTGACTGTACATTTGTTTATGCCATGTGTAACTCTGTGTTGTTTTTGTCGCACTGCTTTGCTTTATCTTGGCCAGGTCGCAGTTGTAAATGAGAACTTGTTCTCAACTGGCCTACCTGGTTTGCAAAAGTGGGCATGTAGGTAATCCATACCCCACCCATCCATACCAGTCGTGACGCACTAACTTCCAAAATCTCCTTTTGGACGAGACTGATTTATTATCCTATTTACACTATGTAGTAAATTTCCACACTAAAATGAATGTTTCTGACTCATATCGATGCCACATAGGCGTTTATAACCAGATCAGTTGGTTCTAGGAGGCAGTTCCCATTTAAGTCATTACAGTGTGTTACAATGTCATCATGCAGTCGACATAGAGCTGAGCTGAGAAGTCGGTGGCTTGCACTTCGGAGTAGAAGAAAATGGGGCCTAACACACTGAATCACTCATACATCCAGAAGTGCTGCTTTTGCCGTCACCTAGGAAACCGTTCCCAGCTGCCGCCACTTGCAGCTACTCTCTTACGGTTACAGGTGAAACACGGGGGTACATGAGTGTAAAGGAAAATGTCTGGTAAATGTTTGTGTGTGTTTTTACAATGAGCAAGACAATATGAGGAAAAGCCGACAACACACAGCTCTCCTTCAGCATCCTCCATATTAGGAAGGTTTATGTAACATGAATTAGCATAATTTGCTGCGGCGCCACAACAAAAGGCGGTTATGTTCTGGAACATGTAAATCGCCACTAATAATCTACCTTTCAATCATCCTCGAGTGGCCTCAACTTTTTCCCAGCGATGTTGTTTGATACGAGAGCAAAGAATGCAATCATGTTCTCTTTGACACTTGTATAAACAGACAATGGCTGGGAGCTTGTATGTTAGTGGCTGGCGTAATCCCCCACACACTGCCTGTTTGTGTGTAAATGGCTTTTAGTGGCTTCCTACATTTTGTCGCTAGATGACTGTTGAGTGACGTCTTGTGTAGAGTACAAAGGCGAGGAGGCCTCTTCTTAGTCACTCTTTTCCTCAGAGTAGTCATTCTACTGTTTTCCTCCAAAATGGAGGTTATTGTATTCTCTTCTGCAATGGCAACAAAGTGCCTCTTAGTAAATGGCATGTCATTGTTGTGAATAATACAAAGTACATAAAATCCTCAAGAATTGAGAGCTTTTGTGATTATTTTACATGAGATTATGAGTAGCCATGACTTGTTTCTTAGTCAATTGATCAGGCTTACATCACACTAACCTTTCCAAACAGTGTCTTTCAGACAGTGTGATCGTCTTTAAAAGCTGTCTAACATACTAGAACACCTACTCATTCAAGGGTTTTCTTTGTCTTTACTATTTTCTACACTGTAGAATAATAGTGAAGACATCAAAACGATTAAATAACATATGGAATCATGCAGTAACCAAAAAAGTGTAAAAAAAAAATCTAAATATATAAATAGCCTTGATGACAACTTTGCACACTCTTGACATTCTGTCAACCAGCTTCATGAGGTAGTCACCTGGAATACATTCCAATTAACAGGTGCGCCTTGTTAAAAGTTAATTTGTGGAATTTATTTCATTCTTAATGTGTTTGAGCCAATCAGTTATGTTGTGACAAGGTAGAGATGGTATACAGAAGATAGCTCTATTTGGTAAAAGACCAAGTCCATATTATGACAAGAATAGCTCAAATAAGCAAAGCGAAACGACAGTCCATGAAGGTCAGTCAATACGGAAAATTTCAAGAACTTTGAATGTTTCTTCAAGTGCAGTTGAAAAAACCATCAAGCGCTATGATGAAACTGGCTCTCATGAGGACCGCCACAGGAAAGGAAGACCCAGAGTTACCGCGGCTGCAGTGGATAAGTTCATTAGAGTTACCAGCCTCAGAAATTGCCGCAAATAAATGCTTCACAGAGTTCAAGTAACAGACACATCTCAACATTAACTGTTCAGAGGAGACTGCGTGAATCAGGCCTTCATGGTCAAATTGCTGCAAAGAAACCACTACTAAAGGACACCAACAAGAAGAAGAGACTTGCTTGAGCCAAGATTCACGAGCAATGGACATCAGACTGGTGGAAATCTGCCATTTGGTCTGATGAGTCCAAAGTTGCGATTTTTGGTTCCAACCACTGTGTCTGTGAGACGCAGAGTAGGTGAACGGATGATCTCCGCATGTTTGGTTCTCACCGGGAAGCATGGAGGGGGAGATGTGATGGTGTGGGGGGGCTTTGCTGGTGAAACTGTTGGTGACTTATTTAGAATTCAAGGCACACTTAACCAGCATGGCTACCACAGCATTCTGCAGTGATACGCCATCCCATCTGGTTTGCGCTTAGTGGGACTATCATTTGTTTTTCAGGACAATGACCCAAACAGGACAATGACCCAAAACACATCCAGGCTGTGTAAGGGATTTTTAACCAAGAAGGAGAGTGATGGCGTGCTGCATCAAATGACCTGGCCTCCACAATCACCCGACCTCAACCCAATTGAGATGGTTTGGGATGAGTTAGACCGCAGAGTGAAGGAAAAGCAGCCAACACGTGCTCAGCATATGTGGGAACTCCTTCAAGACTTAAAAAGGAAAGAAATTCCACAAATTAACTTTTAATAAGGCACATCTGTTAATAATTGAAATGCATTCCATGTGACTACCTCATGAAGCTGGTTGAGAGAATATTTTATATTTGAGATTATTTGGGTTATTACATGATTCCTTTTTGGTTACTACATGATTCCATATGTGTTATTTCTTTTTTGGTTACTACATGATTCCATATGTGTTATTTCATAGTTTTATTCTGCAATGTAGAAAATAATACAAATAAAGAAAAAGCCTTGAATGAGTAGGGGTGTCCAAACTTTTGACTGCTACTATATATATATATATATATATATATACATACAGTGGGGCAAAAAAGTATTTGATCCCCTGCTGATTTTGTACGTTTGCCCACTGACAAAGAAAGGATCGGTCTATAATTTTAATGGTAGGTTTATTTGAACAGTGAGAGACAGAATAACAACAAAAATATCCAGAAAAACGCATGACAAAAATGTTATAAATTGATTTGCATTTTAATGAGGGAAATAAGTATTTGACCCCCTCTCAATCAGAAAGATTTCTGGCTCCCAGGTGTCTTTTATACAGGTAACGAGCTAAGATTAGGAGCACACTCTTAAAAGGAGTGCTCCTAACCACAGCTTGTTACCTGTAAAAAAGACACCTGTCCACAGAAGCAATCAATCAATCAGATTCCAAACTCCACCATGGCCAAGACCAAAGAGCTCTCCAAGGATGTCAGGGACAAGATTGTAGACCTACACAAGGCTGGAATGGGCTACAAGACCATCGCCAAGCAGCTTGGTGAGAAGGTGACAACATTTGGTGCGATTATTCGCAAATGGAAGAAACACAAAAGAACTGTCAATCTCCCTCGGCCTGGGGCTCCATGCAAGATCTCACCTCGTGGAGTTGCAATGATCATGAGAATGGTGAGGAATCAGCCCAGAACTACACGGGAGGATCTTGTCAATGATCTCAAGGCAGCTTGGACCATAGTCACCAAGAAAACAATTGGTAACACACTACGCCGTGAAGGACTGAAATCCTGCAGCACCCGCAAGGTCCCCCTGCTCAAGAATACATATACATGCCCGTCTGAAGTTTGCCAATGAACATCTGAATGACTCAGAGGACAACTGGTGAAAGTGTTGTGGTCAGATGAGACCAAAATGGAGCTCTTTGACATCAACTCAACTCGCCGTGTTTGGAGGAGGAGGAATGCTGTCTATGACCCCAAGAACACCATCTATACCGTCAAACATGGAGGTGGAAACATTATGCTTTGGGGGTGTTTTTCTACTAAGGGGACAGGACAACTTCACCGCATCAAAGGGACGATGGACGGGGCCATGTACCGTCAAATCTTGGGTGAGAACTTCCTTCCCTCAGCCAGGGCATTGAAAATGGGGCGTGGATGGGTATTCCAGCATGACAATGACCCAAAACACACGGCCAAGGCAACAAAGGAGTGGCTCAAGAAGAAGCACATAAAGGTCCTGGAGTGGCCTAGCCAGTCTCCAGACCTTAATCCCATAGAAAATCTGTGGAGGGAGCTGAAGGTTCGAGTTGCCAAACGTCAGCCTCGAAACCTTAATGACTTGGAGAAGATCTGCAAAGAGGAGTGTGACAAAATCCCTCCTGAGATGTGTGCAAACCTGGTGGCCAACTACAAGAAACGTCTGACCTCTGTGATTGCCAACAAGGGTTTTGCCACCAAGTGCTAAGTCATGTTTTGCAGAGGGGTCAAATACTTATTTCCCTCATTAAAATGCAAATAATTTTATAACATTTTTGACATGCATTTTTCTGGATTTTTTTGTTGTTATTCTGTCTCTCACTGTTCAAATAAACCTACTATTACAATTATAGACAGATAATTTCTTTGTAAGTGGGCAAACGTACAAAATCAGCAGGGGATCAAATACTTTTCCCCCCCACTGTGTGTATATATATATATATATATGTATATATACTGAACAAAAATATAAACGCAACATGCAACAATTTCAACAATTTTACTTAGTTACAGTTCATGTAAGGAAATCAGTCAATTGAAATAAATTCATTCTGCCCTAATCTATGGATTTCATATGACTGGGCAGGGGCGCAGCAATGTGTGGGCCTGGGAGGGCATAGTCCCACCCACTTGGCAGCCAGGCTCACCCACAGGGGAGCTTAGCCCAGCCAATCAGAATGAGTTTTCCCCACCAAAGGGCTTTATTACAGACAGAAATACTCCTCAGTTTCAAAAGCTGTCCGGGTTGCTGGTCTCAGACGATCATGAAGAAGGTGAAGAAGCTGGATGTGGAGGTCCTTAGTTGGCGTGGTTACACGTGGTTGGTTGGACGAACAGCCAAATCCTCAAAAACGACGTTGCAGGCGGCTTATGGTAGAGAAATTAACATTCAATTCTTTGGCAACAGCTCTGATGGACAATGTTCCCTCAAATGTTTCTCGGCACTGAGCAAATTTCATTTCTTCTGAGCGCAAACTCGAACATTGTGAAAATGATGTCCGTTTACTGTGAATACTGAGATTGTACGCACTTTAAGTTAGAGACAGAGAAAAAGGGGGCAGAGGTTGGGGTGCCTTCTGACAATTCGTATTGGCCAATGTGCAAACATTGGAAAACAAAATAGATGATATACGATCAAGACTATCCTACCAATGGGACATTAAAAACTGTAATATCTTATGTTTCACCGAGTCGTGGCTGAATGACGACACGGATAATATAGACCTGGCGGGATTTTCCATGCATCAGCAGGACAGAGAAGAAACGTCTGATACGACGATGGGCAGAGGTGTGTGTCTATTAGTCAATAACAGCTGGTGCACGATATGTAATATTAAAGAAGTCTCGAGGTATTGCTCGCCTGAGGTAGAGTACCGTATGATAAGCTGTAGACCACACTATCTACCAAGAAAGTTTTCATCTATATTATTCGTAGCCGTCTATTTAGCACAATAAACTGATGCTGGCACTAAGACTGCACTCAACCAGCTGTATAAGGCCATAAGCAAACAAGAAAATGCTCATCCAGGAATGGCGCTCCTAGTGGCCAGAGACTTTAATGCAGGCAAACTTAAATCCGTTTTACGTCATTTCTACGCAACCTTCAATACGGAAGTGGTCAGATGACGCAGATGCTACGCTACAGGACTGTTTTGCTAGCACAGACTGGAATATATTCTGGGATTCATCCAATGGCATTGAGGAGTATACCACCTCAGTCATCTGCTTCATCAATAAGTGCATCGACGACGTCGTTCCCACAGTGACCGCACATACATATCCCAACCAGAAGGCATGGATTACAGGCAACATCTGCATTGAGCTAAAGGAGAGCTGACACTTTCAAGGAGCAGGACACTAATCTGGGCGCTTATAAGAAATCCTGCTACTTTTTTTAACCTTTATTTAGCTAGGCAAGTCAGTTAACCTTTTATGGATAGTGGGCAGTATTTTCACGGCCGGATAAAAAACATACCCGATTTAATCTATTACTCCTGCACAGAAACTAGAATATGCATATAATTGTTTGATTTGGCCAAAAAACACCCTAAAGTTTCTAAAACTGTTTGAATGGTGTCTGTGAGTATAACAGAACTCATATGGCAGGCCAAAACCTGAGAAGATTCCAAACAGGAAGTGCCCTCTCTGACCATTTCTTGGCCTTCTTTAGCCTCTTTATTGAAAACAGAGGATCTCTGCTGTAACGTGACACTTTCTAAGGCTCCCATAGGCTCTCAGAAGGTGCCAGAACATTGAATGATGACTCTGCAGTCCATGGCTGAAAAACAGTAGCGCATTTGGATAGTGGTCGATCTGAGAACAATGAGACGGGCGCGCGCATGCACATGGAGAGTCCATTTTACATTTTCAGTCTTTGAAGGAAAACGACGTCTCCCGGTCGGAATATTATCGCTATTTTACGAGAAAAATCGCATAAAAATTGATTTTAAACAGCGTTTGACATGCTTCGAAGTACGGTAATGGAATATTTTGAATTTTTTTGTCACGATACGCGCCGGCGCGTCACCCTTCGTTACCCTTCAGATAGTGTCTTGAACACACGAACAAAACGCCGCTATTTGGATATAACTATGGATTATTTGGAACCAAACCAACAAATGTTGTTGAAGTAGAAGTCCTGGGAGTGCATTCTGACGAAGAACAGCAAAGGTAATCCAATTTTTCTTATAGTAAATCTGAGTTTGGTGAGTACCAAACTTGGTGGGTGTCAAAATAGCTAGCCTGTGATAGCCGGGCTATCTACTCAGAATATTGCAAAATGTGCTTTCACCGAAAAGCTATTTTAAAATCGGACACCGCGATTGCATAAAAGAGTTCTGTATCTATAATTCTTAAAATAATTGTTATGTTTTTTTGTGAACGTTTATCGTGAGTAATTTAGTAAATTCACTGGAAGTGTTCGGTGGGAATGCTAGTTCTGAACGTCACATGCTAATGTAAAAAGCAGTTTTTTGATATAAATATGAACTTGATTGAACAAAACATGCATGTATTGTATAACATAATGTCCTAGGAGTGTCATCTGATGAAGATCATCAAAGGTTAGTGCTGCATTTAGCTGTGGTTTTGGTTTTTGTGACATTATATGCTAGCTTGAGAAATGGGTGTCTGATTATTTCTGGCTGGATACTCTCCTGACATAACCTAATGTTTTGCTTTCGTTGTAAAGCCTTTTTAAAATCGGACAGTGTGGTTAGATAAAGGAGAGTCTTGTCTTTAAAATGGTGTAAAATAGTCATATGTTTGAAAAATGGACGTTTTCGGATTTTCGAGGAATTTGTAATTCGCGCCACGCCCTATCATTGGATATTGGAGCGGTGTTGCGCTAGCGGAACATCTAGATGTAAGAGGTTAAGAACAAATTCTTATTTACAATGACGGCCTACCCCAGCCAAACCCAGACAACACTGGGCCAATTGTGCACCGCCCAATGGGACTCCCAATCATGGCCAGATGTGATGCAGCCTGGATTTGAACCAGGTACTGCAGTGACACCTCTTGCACTGGGATGCAGTGTCTTAGACCACTGCGCCACTTGGGAGCTCGCTATGCCCTCAGACAAACAGGCAAAGTGTCAATACAGGATTAAGGTTGAATCCTACTACACCAGCTCTGATGCTCGTCGGATATGGCTGGGCTTGAAAACTATTACGGACTATAAACCCAGCTGTGAGCTGCCCAGTGACGCGAGCCTACCAGACAAGCTAAATGCCTTTTATGCTCGCTTCGAGGCAAGCAACACTGAAGCATGCATGAAAGCACCAGCTGTTCCGGACGACTGTGTGATAACGCTCTCGGTAGCTGATTTGAGCAAGACCTTTAAACAGGCCAATATTCACAAAGCCATGGGGCTAGACAGATAACCAGGACGTGTACTCAAAGCATGCGTGGACTGACTGTCAAGTCTCTTCACTGACATTTTCAACCTCTCCCTGACTGAGTTTGTAATACCTACATGTTTCAAACAGACCACCATTGTCCCTGTGCCCAAGGAAGCGAAGGTAACCTGCCTAAATGATTACTGCCCCATAGCACTCATGTCGGTAGCCATGAAGTGCTTTGAAAGGCTGGTCAGGGCTCAACAGCATCATCCCGGATACCCTTGACCCACTCCAATTTGCATACCGCCCCAACAGAGCCACAGATGACGCAATCTCAATCACACTCCACACTGCCCTTTCCCACCTGGACAAAAGGAACACCTATGTGAGAATGCTCAGCATTCAACACCATAGTGCTCGCAAAGCTCATCACTAAGCTAAGGACCCTGGGACTAAACACCTTGCTCTGCAACTGAATTGTGGACTTCATGACGGGCCGCCATCAGGTGGTAAGGCAACAACACGTCTGCCATCCTGATCCTCAACACTGGGGCCCCTCAGGGGTGCGTGCTTAGTCCCCTCCTGTATTCCCTGTTCATCCACGACTGCGTGGCCGAACACGACTCCAACACCATCTTTAAGTTTGCTGACAACACAACAGTGGTAGGAATGATTACAGACAGTGATGAGACAGCCTATATGGAGGAGGTCAGAGACCTGGCAGTGTGGTGCCAGGACAACAACCTCTCCCTCAATGTGAGCAAGACAAAGGAGCTGATCGTGGACTACAGGAAAAATACAAAATAAAATGAATTATTATTCCCATACCATTATTACAGAGAATCAGACAAATTATACTACCCTCTGCCTATTGGCTACTTAGCTTATTCAAGCCTGTCCCGAAATACAACACTGCAATACAACACATAGAAAAACACTTTACCTTAGTCGCTTTTCAAAGATGCCTAGAAATGTACATGTTTTGTGCTCCTGTAAGAAGCAATCCCTCTCCTAGTGCTGACTTCAAATTATCTATAACTGGGCTATTAACTCACTAACTAGCAAAGGATATGAACAAAATGTGCACACGTGGCTACATGTAGCTCTCACTTTGATATCAAAACAAGCACATCTACTCACAACCACAGCTGTAAACACAATCCAGATTAAAGTAAATGGCACAGATCCTTAAATGGCAATGGTCTATTTGCATATTGGTCTACGCAGCTCTGATTGGCTATGCCACAACAGTCTTTGTAGAGTACTCAGTCATGCATATCAATGTTTCGCTATGTTGCATTGAAAGTGGCCAATGTTGCATTTATTCGATTACAATTGCCACAGTAAAGGGAAACGTTGATAGTGTTAACTAACAGGGAAAACTCTAGAAAGTTGAGTGAAGTTTAATCTCGTGCTTCTCTCCGTGGGTTGATACAGTATATCTTCTGTGCGGCAGTCCCGAGGAGCTGCGAGGCAATCTCAAGGCTACTGGGTGCCCACACACACGTGCAGCTTAGAGGGAACATTGCTGGTCGACATCCGCTCAGCAAGGAAGAAGCCACTGCTCCAAAACTGCCATAAAAAAAGCCAGACTACGGTTTGCAACTGCACATGGGGACAAAGATCGTACTTTTTGGAGAAATGTCCTCTGGTCTGATGAAACAATAGTAGAACTGTTTGGCAATAATGACCATCATTATGTTTGGAGGAAACCGTGAAGCACGGGGGTGGCAGCACCATGTTGTGGGGGTGCTTTGCTGCAGGAGGGACTGGTGCAGTTCACAAAATAGATGGCATCGTGAGGAAGAAAATTATGTGGATATATTGAAGCAACATCTCAAGACATCAGTCAGGAAGTTAAAGCTTGGTCGCAAATGGGTCTTCCAAATGGACAATGACCCCAAGCACACTTCCAAAGTTGTGGCAAAATGGCTTAAGGACAACAAAGTCAAGGTATTAGTGTTGGCATCACAAAGCCCTGACCTCAATCTCATAGAACATTTGTGGGCAGAACTGAAAAGCATGTGGAAGCAAGGAGGCCTACAAACCTGACTCAGTTACACCAGCTCTGTCAGGAGGAATGGGCCAAAATTCACCAGACTTATTGTGGAAAGCTTGTGGAATGCTACCTAAAACAATTGACCCAAGTGAAACAATTTAAAGGCAATGCTACCAAATACTAATTGAGTGTATGTAAACTTATGACCAACTTGGAATGTGATGAAAGAAATAAAAGCTGAAAGAAATAATTCTCTACTATTATTCTGACATTTACATTCTTAAAATAAAGTGGTGATCCTAACTGACCTATGACAGGGAATTTTTACTAGGATTAAATATCAGGAATGTGAAAAACTGAGTTTAAATGTATTTGGCTAAGATGTATGTAAACTTCCGACTTCAACTGTATCAATCACCTTGAAAATGTTCATCCTGTTCTAAATCAATATGCATGATTTTGCTTAAGCTGTTTGGGCATTCACAGTGTGTACGATTTTGACTCCAGTCCAAATGACCCAAGTCACCTCATTGCTCATCTCAAGCATGTACATTAAACGGAGATATACCCTTGTAATCAGGCGCTTCATAAACAACTTCATTTTCATTAAGCCCAATAACGACACATTTACATTAGACAACGCTGAGATGAATGCCTTCAGCTAGCTACACTTGAGAGGGACGCTGATATTATTTTCCCCCTGAACCAGAAAGTATGAAATATACTTATACTTATAAGGAGACACAGTATTTACTTATAACGAGGGTATACTGAAGCAAATACTCAAGTGAACATTTAGGGGCCATATGTATCAAGCATCTAGGATCAGGTATCCCCTTTCCATGATCCTAGCCCCAGAAGTAGTTTAGCACTTCTCTGCTCTGTTTTCAGTAAGTTTAAGCATCTAGTCTCTCTAGCTTCCATTTCATGATTCCTTATATTATGTCACAGGAAAAAGCTTTGTTTCTCTCAAGTTGTCTCCTAAGTTGTTGTCCTATCTGTTTCTACTGAAGTTTGTCTGGCTAAAGACAGACGTTCAAGATCATTCAATGCTGCACTCCTTCACTTTGTCTCATTGCCCATTAAAAAGGAGATTGGAGTTCCACTTTAAGCTATATTGTGTTGGCAAATTTGCCAGGCCATTGAAAGTAACTACAGTATCCACTCAATAAATGGTTAAGGATAGCAGGGAGATTGTTCAAGATTGACTTCGAAATTGGACGACAGGAAATTCCTTCAAACCGGCCACTAGGGGCAACAGTGAGCGCTATTACCATCAAGTAGGCTTGGGTTTGGCTTGGGTTTTGCTAGGGTGTTGTGGATGGGGATGGTAGATCAGTGTAATCCCATGACTCTAGATCAGAAGGTTGCATCTTTGATCCCAGTGGTGGATATTTTTTTAAATAAATGCTTTACCCTATCCCAAACCCTTACCTTAACCATCCGGAGTGAGTGCCTACATTTAACCCTTCACTTCGAAAATTGACGTTTGGAGAAACTTCTAATTCTGCAGTGAGATTGTGAGAGCTTGTTGAGGAGAGACCCATAAGGTCATGGTAAAGTGGAGAAAGAGACATAATAATCCTTGGCATATTTTCCTCACACTTATAGATAATACGCATGCTTACACACGGGTGTGCGGCCGACACACACGCGTTCACAATCACACCTGTGCTGATACACGCAAACCCGCACACACATAAAGGAAATCTCTCTCTCACATACACACACACACCAACGTCAAAATAATTTATTTTCGATTTCACAAATATGAGCTGTGATTGCTGGTTGTCGAAGGTCAGTCAGCAGTTGATACGTGAAATGATTGGTAGAGCGAGGCTCGTTCCCATTATCTTGTCCCTTTCATAGTAATTATCGCTTCTGCTCTTTCTGCGCCGCTGCTCTCGTCTCCCATCGCCATTGTAATCGTGATTGACTGGCGCAGCTGCCAAAACAGCGCCTCTGAAAAGGCATCAGACACCCATCTCATAACCGGACTGATGCTTCATCTCCTCCTTCACACTGACTGACTCTCCATCCGTCCATCTGATCCTATCCTTTCACCCCTGTTTGAGGTGAAAATGGCAGCTAACATGTTTTGACCAGCACACATATTTGGGGCTATAACAACCTCTTGTGAAGATGTAGAAACTGATTGTACGACGTCAATAACTAATCAGTTGATAAGAAATAAAGTGGACATGTCGCTGTATTTCTGCTGAACTGACAGTCATCAAGCATCATTGATGTTTACACGGAAAAACATAGTCATAGATGTCCTTACACCTGACACGCCCTCCTTCACGCCCTCCCTCCTTCACCCAATAAGGTCTGGCTCCAGCAGATACCTTTTCACATACGAGATGTTACCGCCCTCAACAGCATGGGTGGTGAAATTACATTTAGAATTAGAAGCTATGTAGCTAGTGTGTGCTAGCTAGTGTGTACTAGAAAGCTAGCTAGTGTGTAGGTACTAGCTAGTTAGAGGGTACTAGCTAGCTAGCCTAGCTGGTGTGTACTACCTAGCTGTACAAGCAACAGTGGTTAACATAACGCCCTGGACCAGAGCTAGTGCCCCGACTGGCATGTGCGTAGCACACTGACGTCCTGGAACAAAGCGACTGACTCACGTGATACACGAGACCAATAAACTTCTACAGGTTGCGTGTGCGCATAACATTTGAGGCGCAAAAATACACATAATCTGCAGCTGGATGCTTCTCCTCACTTTTGTGATATGGGCAAGAACAATGGCAACACATTTGTTACATGCGCTCACTTAGGGCAACCTACACACTTCACAAAAACTTCTCAGCCCAGTGTTCTTCAACCTTACGCCTATACCGTCTTGTGTTCCTCTACTAACACACGTCATTCAACTAATCATCAAGCACTTGATTTGGGCTGGAACAAAACCCTGCGTATCCTAATCCCCAGGACCAGGAGAGGAAAAGACACTGTCTGGTCCCATATGCTGAATGTTTTGAAATGTCGAGACAGTACCCTGGTTGATGACAGGTCTGAATGATACACCTTGTCAGAGAGGGGAGTTCATCAGCAGAGAAGGAGAGTGTCATCGATCGAGCTGCCCTGAGCCTCGCCAGGTAACCGATTGTATTTATCCTGCTCTGGATAAGGCTCCCCTCCTCACTCTGACAGACATTGGCAGACAGAAGCAAACACACACCGAAAATGCATACACACGCAAACCCGCAGAGAGACACATGCACATGCGCGCACACACACCACACACACACACACACAGAAAAACACACACACATATTCCACTGTGACAGTCAGGCTGTCTGGAAATGTTTGTGATATTTAGCAGACAGTGGGAAAAGTTGGTATCAAACGCACTGGATCGGCAGCGGATCCACGGACAAAAAAACAAGGCTAGGAAATGGAGCTCCGACAGATATTGAAACACTTGTCATGCATCCGTATAGGCTTATTTTAGTAGTGAGAGATGGGAAGCATCAAATTAATCTTTGGCGGGAAAAAAAACTTGAAGTGATGGAAGATGTCCTCAAAGCTGAGGGGTCATTGTCAGCATGTCAACTTTACTTTTTTCTAGAATGTTCCGCCACCTATACCATTCTCATTTGGCTGCAAAACAAGTATTTAGCAGGATGACATATTTGATAATGTGTGGCAAGAACCATTTGAGCATTTCAACAACCATTATGTCAATGACAGTAAACAGAATGGGAGATGCAAAACACTATTAAAGTGGCATTTCGCTCGCCACTCTAGCTTTAAAGAGGCAATGCATCACAAATAATGTACAAAGATGAGCAAAGTTAAAGAGAAAACGAATTAGACGACTAATTTTTTAGCCAGGAGCTTTACCTATAATGGCTATAATCTATGGACTAATATGTTTGAGAGAGTACTTAGTGGCAATTCATATTTTGCGATGCCTCGAGGCAATGGAAGAACATTACATATTTTTTGTTTCTGTTTATGGTGGCCTATTTTTTGTTACTTTTATCATTATTTTATGTTCAGAAATAAACTTCCCTCACGCAGACAAACAAACACCCACATGTGCACACACACAAAACGGCATTCAATCAGGAGTGTCACTGATACGGCAGATGTGTGTGGTGTTTTTAGAACCTGATATCTTAGAAAACCAATATGGCCGACATTATGACTTTTTGAATGTAAACAAAACAACGAATGTATTAATGTGTGAATACATTTGGCAGTGTTGCTGCTACAACATATGTGTGGTGTTTGTCTGTGGTCAGAGTTTATACTTCCTGGTTGTGGACCTGGAAAAACCAACATGGCTGACAAAGTTAATGTAAACAAAACAAGAATTGTGCTAATGAATGAATGAAACCACATACATTCTGAAATGTTGTTGCCATAGCAGATGCGTGGTATTTTTAGAATGCAGATGGCCATAGTCAGAGTTTCTCTTCCCTGGTTATGGACCTTGAAGAGTCTTGCTAATTAGTGAGGTGGACCAAAGCATCTGTCTGGTCATCTAAAAGTACCTCACCATGTGGTATTGTGTCAGCGACCGTCTGGCTGCGCGCTGGAGTCGCGCCTCGGCGGGTGGGGTTAACGTTGTAATTAGATTCTGCACAAAGACGCTCTCGCAGGTACTGTAGCTAGCGCTCTATTTCCCAGTGACCCTGACCCTTCGACATATTCTTACAGTCAAGTTGTGTGTTGTTGGTTTGCACGGTGGGTTTTCCTCAGAGGCCATTGGAGGCTTCTTTGTGATGCCAAAGGAAGATGGTCAACAAATCTTATACATTTTATAGTCTAAAGATACTTGATTTCACTTCTGTGTTTTACCTTGTATTATGAGAAGATCCATGCAAAGGAGAGTAGCATCAGAACTACCAGGTAGTACGATGTCATTTATATTTTACAAGACAGTTGCCAGTTATCTCTGGGTTGTAACATTATGCATATTTTCTTTTAAAGGTCCTGAAGTGCCTAACCCCTAACCACTTCAAATTCAGCTGATTCAGTTGAAACAGAAGAACCCAGTAGATTACATAATGAACAGCGGATCATTTTCTTTCACCATATTACAGACCACATCATCCATTGGCTCAAGACATTGCACAATTCCCAATTCCACAAGATGGTTAAAAGGCCCAGCTACACCAACAGAGACAACATACATTTCATGGGGTCCGCAAGAGGCCTATGTACCAATTGCAAATCCCTGCAATCGAGGACTCTTCGGTTGCCCCCTCCCCCACAAGAATCATGAACTCGCTAGGCGAGCTCCCGGGTGGCCGGGCATAAAAGCTAATGAAGCACCTAAGTCCCCTTTGGAATATAATGAGTGCAGTTCACTCTGAAGAAGGGGGCATCTCCAAAGGATTTGCAGAGTGTGTGTGCCTACTTTGCTGAGTTCTTAATCATGTCACAGAGGAGGAGCTTGATTATGGGCTGCCATTATAGGAGCCGTAAGTCAGCTTCCACTCCTAGACTGCGTCCCAAATGGCACCCTATTACCTATATAGGGGGCCCTGGTCAAAAGTAATGCGCCAAATAGGGAATGGGTTGCCATTTGGGATGCACACATAGGCTGGAAGGAATTATGGTACGCTTGATTGAATTCAGCACAGTTCAGCTTCGGACCTCTTAGCGGTTGTCAGATAGGACTGGGTTTGTTCCTGCTAAAAGACGAGTCACAGGCAGCCTATAGAATGCAGGCCCTCTTATTCTTGTCCTGTAGGATCACCATCAAACTTGGCTTGGATCGGCAAGTAGCCTAGCGGTTAAGAGCGTTGAGTGTTGGGTTACTGGTTTGAATCCCCGAGCCAACTAGGTGATAAATCTTTCGATGTGCCATTGAGCAAGGCACTTAACCCTAATTGCTCCTGTAAGTCGCTCTGGATAAGAGCATCTGCTAAATCACTAAAATGTTGAACAAGTGTTTGTAACATTGACCAATTCTTTTAAGCAAATGGAAAGGTAGTTTGAATTAGAGGCTACAGGGAGTTTGTACATTGCACTGTCATACCTTTTCAGTAATAGTGGTAGCTGGTAGTTCCTGGATAGAGCATCTCACTTTCACAAGAATTTATGACATTTTACTACAACACATATGGACACGTACTGTAGGTCTTGCAAGTGACTGGTCCAACACCAATTAAACACTACTGCTTTCAAAGCCTGCAAGGTACAGCTTTGTCAACTACTCAACTTGAAAAGGCTGTCTCTCTGTTTGCACCTACTAATGGGAGCCATTACGATAGAAGGTACTGACAACTAGGTTGACACTGCAGTATGATGGTGGATGACAGTGCCATGAGATGTCTCCACCTGAGGCACACACCCCCACACACCCTTCTTTATATTTAGGACATTGGTGTGACAGAGTATGCATGTTAGGGAGTTGAAAGGACCTCCCCTTCTTCCCTCCCTCGTTCTCTCCATTCTATCTCTCCATTCCCTTTCTGTCTTTTTGTGTCATGTCACTGTGTCATGGGGCACACCTGTCTGTTGCAGCTGTCAATTACTTCACCAAGTTACAGACTGGCACACAATTAAAGTCCGCCTCACGCACTGCCCCACGCTGGTAATGAGTTTCCTCAGCCATTGATCAAAGTCACAATCCCACTCCAGCCCCAACTGTTCCCAATTAACTTTTCCTTTTTCCACCCTCTCTATCTAAGTCCATATCCTATGTTGAGTCAAGTGAAACTGTTGCTCTATTTAAATCCCAATGCTCGAGCTGTGGGCTTCCCAAAACAAGGGAGCGGGATTATAATTTTCACTGTCACCGTTAGACTTTGTTAAAGCTTTAAGGATGAAATGTAAGACGCTTTAAAGTAACAGTAACAGAGCGGTTTTCTTTTGAAGGGTGGGTCAGGTGGTTGAGCCTAGAGGTTAAGAGCGTTGGGCCGGTAACCTAACAGCTGGTTTGAATCCCTGAGGCGGTAATGTGGAAAAATCGACCGTTTTGCCCTTGAGCAAGGCAGTTGACCGCCAACAACAACTGCTCCCAAAGATGTTGATTAAGGCAGCCCCCTGCACCTCTCTGATTCAGAGGGGTTGGGTTAAATGCAGAAGACACATTTTGGGTGAATGCTTTCAGTTGTGCAACTGACCAGATATCTCTTTTCCTTGGGATATTGCTAGCAAGCAAGCGAAGCTAGTAATTACTAAGACATAGCACGGAGCCCCAGAACTCTTGGCTGCTGTACATTAACTACCGATCTTAAATCTGCACAATAACTGATTGGACTTTGTATTAATAGTCACTGATCTCATACACTTGGCCAGTCCTATACTATTAAGCAGCAACTGCTACATACAGAAAGCTAAATTGATATTTTCATCTTGCAGTGTGTAAAGTACAACATAATACATATACTACTGTACTACTACTACTATGCATAAGAGTGGTTCACTTACTGGGGTGCACGCCATTCTAAGCTGTTAGGATAAATGGGCATTCTCCTCTAAATCATCTTCCCACCCGAGCACCCTTCAAATCCTTTGCCTGCCGCTCAAGATCATTTAAATAGAGCTTGCATCTGATGATCAGTTGATGTGTGTACATATATGTTCTCATTACGCCAGTGTCAAGTCGCAAGTAGTGGAGAGGCCCGGCTCCCTCGCACATAATAGAGGTATAACATTGCTTGTTTGTTGGGTGAAAACCCAGTGAAGCAGGAGGTGAGAGATAGAGGGAGAGGAGTGTAGGAGGGAGGAGGGGTGGGATGGTGGTGTTGGCGTAACGGAATGAGCTGAGCATGGCAGCACACAGTGTTCGAAGCCGGCGGGCACGTGTTTCCACAAATGACGGTTCGGCGCAGATGGGTACCTCCTAGTCACGCTTGCCTATCTAAATAAAATGGCTGCCGTGATTGCTGCTAAGACCGGTGGCTATGTACTGTAGGTGTCTCTCATTTGGAATATTCAATCAGGGAGACTATTTTCAGCCCCAGTCTCTTCTTATAGTTTGAGCCAAATAATTCTAAATTAAATTGGCGAAGGTTCACAAGGTAAACACCATACCCCAAATGTTGGGATTTTCAAATTAGAAGCCTTCGGCTAAAGATCCGAATCTCGTGGTAAACACATGGTAATTAATTCATTTCTCTTCACGGCTCACTAGTGGAGGGAACCACGTTGAGTAATGAGGGAAGGGAACTGTGAAAATGAAATGACTAGCGTACAAGAAGGAGGGAGGTAAAGGCTGGGGACAGTACAATTGCTCCGTTGGGTATATGTGTATATACGACCAGTGTCATTGTTTACTTTTCACCACCCTGTGCCCTTTGAACTCCAGAGCCATCTCCCCACATCCCGTGACCTATTGACCGAATGGGGTCAAGTTCATCCTTTGTTATCGAGTATGTGACTGGGTGAGGAGACAGGCCTCATGTCAACTCAACTGTTATTGGGAAACTGTTTGGGGGAGCTATTGGATGGATGGAAGGATGAGGTGGAGGTGGGGAAGGGGGAGGTGGGGAAGGGGAAGGGGGGGGGATCAGGCATGTACATGGCTGATAAGGGGTTGGGCTGTAAATAGGTGGAAGGACCCGTCAATGCTCTGTCACAACTGCAGACCTGAGACCGGGTTAGGTGATGGAGGATGGAAAGCGTCAGGTAGGCTAGTAGTTAACAGTGTTGCACCAGTAGCTGAAATATTACTGGTTTGAATCCCTGAGCCAACTAGGTGAAAAATCTGCCTATGTGCCTTTGAACAATGCACTTAACCCTAATTGCTCTGGATAGGAGTGTCTGCTAAATCAGGGTTTCCCAAACTCGGTCCTGGGGTCCCCCCTGGGTGCACATTCTGATTTTTGTCCTAGCACTGCACTGATTCAAATAATCAAAGCTTGATGATGAGTTGGTTATTTCAATCAGCTGTGTAGTGCTACGGGCAAAAACCAACATGTGCACCCGGGAGGTTTTGGGACACCCTGTGTTACATGACTAAAATGTCGATGTCAATGTTTCAAGTTCTTACAGTGTCTCTCGATACATTCCAGAGGGACTCTCAGGGATGCACAATTTAATGTAGCTCTGACACACTAACACTAATTCAAATAATCAACTAATCATTAAGCCCTTGATTGGCTGAATCAGTTGGTTTGTGCTGGGCTAAAACAAACGTGCACCCCTTTGGGAGTAACCTGGAATGGACTGAGAGACAATGATATTATTGGAGCTGCAAAAACAATCACAAAAGAGACGATATTACTGGCTTGTCTGTGTGGCAACATGTGCACGAAGAGAACAATAGAAACCAGTAGTCACAAGAAAACACTGCAGCAAGCTGAGCCGAGCCATGTATGGCCTCTGAGTACCTGGACTGAATGATTGGGCAGTTATTTTTGTCGTTCGCATACTGGGACAACAATGTTGTTTACGATAACATTAAAAAAATATATTTGTAGATGTATTCTCGATTTTAGCATTCAATGAGTTCTTGGGTGGTAAAAAGAACTCTGCTTCACTGTGAAATGATTTGTCTACATTTAATGTGAGCGTATTTTTGCAATACGTCAGTGAGTATAGGAATACGACTTAATGCTACATGCCAGTTGGTGCTGTCATTCAAATAATAGGTCATCCTAGGGTAAATTAATTTGATTACAGGATGTCATGCCAACGGTTTCTGCGTCAAGCAGAAGCCAATCATCCCACGCGAGAGACAGACTAATGAGTACTTTCTGTTTGCATACATCAATGGCGAAAACTTGACTTTTGAATCAAGATATTTTGCTACTATAATAACTTAACATGGCCCTTTGTAGCTCCAATTTAATAAGCCCATTCATTCTGTAATCCTTGAGAATGCAATTTTCAGCTGAACAAAAATGGAATTTTTACCTTTTCATGGCAATTAATGAAAAATGCTAATTTCTCGGCAGTGTTTGTTTTATCTTTCTTTGCGGGTGTTCAAAGTATGTCCTGAACCTACCAAGTGTAATTTGTGTGCTATTAAGACAGAAAAATATTGTGTTCAAATTCATTGCAATGGCAACCGAATTACCTTATCTCAATCTCTTCAATTTGATGTCTGAGTTAGTTGTCTTTCAATTATTGTGTACATAACGAAATTAACATGCATCTCTAATTATAAATATTGATTGGGTCAGTATTGACACTTCACTGATAAGCCAAAACCATACTCCTAAAACATTTGCCGTTAATTTATCCAGTACTATGAAATGATTAGAGCTGTTGTCTCATCACAATGTAACAACACCATAAATGACCATAGGTAATAGTAATACTCGATGAAAGTGACTCATCATTTGCCAGCAAAGAAAGAATAGAGTTAAAAAAGGAGTTAACACGCACACTACTAAATGAATCTTATTGCTCCAAAAATCAACGTCATAGAAAAGGGCTTGTACCAAAACTTCGACCGCAATAAATGTGCAGAGGTGTTTGAGGGAGTCATTTTTATTTAAAAATGAATAGTGTTAAACTCATTGATCTGACATGAGAACAGGATGTTTTAGGAGAAAAGGGAACATGGATCCACATAGCCAATGAGTAGGTGGAATGTTTAATTCAAGCTTTGACTCACTACCTCATTACACTGCCCACTTCACCAGTCACTTACACTTAGCACCACAAAGGTCACAAGGAAATATGGGCAGAACATAGCATTGGGTAGAGCTGGGTGATGTGCACAAAAATCCATATCTCAATAAATTGCCTGAATTTATGCGTTTAAAAAAAATGTATTATCCTTTAAACTACTACTGCTAGTTTGATGGTTGTAGCCATCAATTGTCCCATTAACAATCGCCCATGTTGGCAAACTTATTTCATTTCAAACTTCACATTTCTCTAGTTTAGGCTACTTATCGTAATAAACAATATCAGAAAAATGCCTGCGATAAGTGATCGGTTTGGTCGGTGTCGATAATTTTCTATTTTTCGTCCCAGCTTAAGCCTTGGGTGAGTCCTACTGTACAAAAAGATGGACAAAGGCAGCAAATGGACACAGACAAAAAGTGTGGAAATCTTTACTTCCCTTGTTACCTCTCTGTCACACACTGATCTGTTTCACCTGTCCTTGTGATTGTCTCCACCCCCCTCCAGGTGTCACACATCTGACTGTCGGGACCAGAGACCAAGGCTATAGAGAACTACATTGGGGGCTCCCTAGCTGAAGGATTTATCTGTCCCTCCTCCTCTCCCGCTGGCACAGGGTTCTTCTTCGTGGAGAAGAAGGACAAGACCCTGAACCCGTGCATTGACTACAGGGGACTCAATGATATCACTGTGAAGAAGTGTTATCCGCTACCACTAATTTCCTCGGCCTTTA
This sequence comes from Salmo trutta, assembly GCF_901001165.1. Lineage (NCBI taxonomy): Eukaryota > Metazoa > Chordata > Actinopteri > Salmoniformes > Salmonidae > Salmo > Salmo trutta. The sequence continues at coordinate 14,124,155 of NC_042964.1, forward strand.
AGCCGCTCCAGGGGGCCACGATCTTCTCCAAGTTGGATCTACGAAAAGCCTACCACCTGGTGCGGTTACGAGAGGGGGACGAGTGGAAGACCGCCTTCAACACAGTCAGCGGCCACTACGAATAGCTGGTCATGCCCTTTGCCCTCACCAATGCCCCTGCCGTGTTCCAGGCACTGGTGAATGACGTTCTCAGTGACATGCTGAACCGGCGGCGCCTTTGTCGCCGCCTGCACGGTCTGTACATGGAACAAGACCCCTCCACAAGCTCTGGCTCAATTCTCGTTCTGGTTTTGAAAGGCGTTCTGCACCCTCATTGGTTCGTCAGCCAGCCTGTCCTCCGGGTTCCACCCCCAGTCTAACGGCCAGTCGGAGCGAGCCAACCAGGACCTCGAGTCCACTCTGTGCTGCCTGGTCTCCACCAACCCCACCACCTGGAGCCAGCAACTGGTGTGGGTAGAATACACCCACAACAGCCTTTCCTGCTCTGCCACGGGCCTATCACCGTTTGAGTGTACCCTGGGATATCAGCCCCTGCTCTTCCCAGAGCAGGAAGAGGAGGTTGGCATACCTCTGCCCAGATGTTTGTAGCCACTGTCGTCGTACCTGGAGGAGAGCCCGGTCTGCCCTCCTCAAGACCACCTCCAGGTATCGACGACAAGCAGATCACCATAGGACCCCGGCTCCCCGGTATTATTTCAGGCAGAAGGTATGTCTATCCAACTGGGATCTGCCCCTCTGCTGTTCGTCTTCTGTTGCCCAGTATCCTGTATATGTGGGGTATGTGTCCAGAGTCAAACCCATGTCTCACAGCCCTTTGTCTCCGGTTTCTCTGTTTGTCCTATGGCCTATTTATTGTCTTTTCTATTGTTTTATTGACATAACATTTGTTTATGTATAACTCTGTGTTGTTTGTGTCGCACTGCTTTTCTCTATCTTGGCCAGGTCGCAGTTGTAAATGAGAACTTGTTCTCAACTGGCCTACCTGGTTAAATAAAGGTGAAATATATATATATTTTTTTTTATTGTCCGTTGCCAGTTTGTCTTGTTTGTCAAGCCAACGAGTGTTTTGGGTCTCAGCGCCTGCTTTTTCCAGTCTCTCCTTTTCTCACCCTCCTGGTTTTGACCCTTGCCTGTCCTGACTCTGAGCCCGCCTTCCTGACCACTCTGCCTGACCCCATGCCTGCCTGCCGACCTGTACCTTCGTTCCCCTCTGGATTACTGACCTCTGCCTACCCCGACCCTGAGCCTGCCCGCCGTCCGGTACCGTTGCCCCACCTCTGGTTACTGACCCCTGCCTGCCGTGACCTGTCTATTGCCTGCCCCTAGTGGATTATTCAACTATTGTTTCTTCGACGTGGTCTATATCTGGGTCTTACCTTCATACCTGATACTCCCTTGTTACTTCTCTTGCTACTTCCCTTGCCCTCTGGCCAACCTGAGTTTTAGCTTGTAGTGTGTAGAGCCTTACACTACTACAGTGCTCTTGTATGTAGTATTAGCCTTCTTATACCTTGAAAGTACCTTTTTCTCTGGGATAATTTCATCCCCATAATGGCAGCACTTTATTTTACTGTACAGGATTTTACACAGCAGTAACCTATTGTTTGTTTCCTTAGTATTCATTAAAACAAGCGCTACATTTGGTACCAGCAACATTTGGTACCAGGTAGTTTGTGTTGAATTGAAGTATCTAAGTGCCAAAACGTAAGCTGGTAAATATTAGATAAATACCGATGGACACAATACCATAATAGAAAGTGCTGTTGTAATGATTGTTAACTCAATTGAAAGCCACTGTAGCAAGGGGGATGTCGTTTCATAGCCATACTTGGCTGTAGTCCGTCACCTCTCAAAGTGGATCATCTTTTGGGTTGATCTATCTACTCTTACCAGGAACCCGCACATAAACAACACTCCACCTTCCCTCAATTTTACAGCTTTTGCAGATTTGTATTTGTTTGTCCAACCCCCATTTCAAAATGATAAACAGGACAACATTAGCATCAAAACCCCATTCTTGTCAGGGACGTGGCGGGCACCTTGATTTAGTACACATGCTCATTAAAGAGAATATTTCTGATAGCGTTTATTTGCCTTTAAAGTGTGATTCATCACTCAGGTGCCTCTGTAATATGTTCCTGGGACACCATGAGTTATGGCTTATTAAATTAATCACTTTTAATGGTGCTTTTCAGAATGGAAATGACCTCACATCCAATGCCCACACCTCCTCTCAATCTATTGCCGCAGTGACATATGCTTGGACCGCACACACGTACGTACACACACAAACACACACACACACACGCACACGCATACGCACTCCACTGGTGTGTGTGTGTGTGTGTGTGTGTGTGTGTGTGTGTGTGTGTGTGTGTGTGTGTGTGTGTGTGTGTGTGTGTGTGTGTGTGTGTGTGAGGTATTTCCCTAATGGAAAAAATAACTGCGCCAGCGCTCCGTCAAACTATTTCCCGTTGTCAGCACAAATGCGCCGGTCGCTCTTCACTCTGCAATGAACACCAATGAGATTTATGGACGTCGATGACTGATTTCATTTCTCCCCCAGCACTCCTCTCTCACCCTTTTGAAACCAACCCAACACTTTAATTTCTCTGAAGTCTTCCTAAGTGCAATGAATTGCTAGAGAAATTAATAATCTGATGAAGTCCAAGGTTTTAATTTAGCTAAATTCTCCAGAGCAGGTTATAAATGCCTTTGGATCATAATTCAAGCGTTGAAAAAAAACATGTGTGTGTGTGTGTTGCCCTGCATCTTGAAGATGGGGAGCAGATGCTGTGAGATGGGATTTGCGAGGCCACAGCACTTCTGACCATGATGAAGATTACACACACACACACACACACACACACACACACACACACACACACACACACACACACACACACACAGACACTAGCATTAGCCTGGGTGCAGCTGCTGCGTTGTGTTTGATAAACGTTTAGAAGGAGAATTATTCACCTCAGCGTTCTTCACTACTGTGGTTCCAGAGGATTCGCCTTGCTACCAGTAATACACTATTACATTTCTTCCTTCCCCTGGTCCAATGCTCTTCATCTTGCGTTGGTTTGAATGTGTTTTCTTCAACTCAAATCCTACTTGTCCTGTGAAACCAATCAGACAGATGTTTTTTTGTGTTTGCCTGTTGTGTGTTTGACTGTTGTATTTCTGTTGATTTCAACACTGATATCCCAATACCCTCACAGGAAACTTTTATTCATTTCATGTAATGTTATTATGCATTCAGACTTGGTATACGCATGTATGAGTCCTTTGTGCATGTATGAGTAGGAACATGTATGAGTACAGTAAGAACACTTGAAATACCCAGATAACATAACTTTTGCCATTATCCCCCTGAATTCCAACTTCAGCCCTCTTAAGAACAGAACTCTTGTAATTGCTAGTGAACATTTAAAGTACACATGAATATACTCAGCCACGTTTGTGGAAACACTGATGAAGACTCACAGCGCCTCAAAGGTACACGCTTCAAATCAAAACGTCTAATATCGCCTCATGTCACCATGTACGTCTCGCCTGCCTGGACCGTTATGGCAGCAGGGTGACTCACACTCAACAGGAGACGTTCTAAAGGCGAGGGCTGAAAAGACACTGATTAACCTGTCGTGTTCCAGGCAGGTATCCATTAGCTCTGTCTAAACGCCATGAAATTAAAAATTTCAACCCGCTGTGGTGCCACCGGGGACTCATTGAACTGAACTGATATGTGGCATCTATACGTCTGCTCTTATGAATGTTCAGACCTGCTTTTCCACTGAGGTGCCTCCGAATGACCCTTTTTATTCCAACCCATGTCAAAGACACACTTTTCACACTTTGCCTCTCACACATCTTAGGAGATCTCGTGGAGTGACAGGACCTGGAGTTTTTTTAAAGGTCTCTCACGCTGCTATGCCTACTGATGATAATTAGTCGACGGGGGGCCCGAAAGAACAAACAAGGCGTAAAAAATAGCCAGAGGAGAAATTCACTGTCTTAAGAATTAAGAACACATTTTTGAACCTCCCAAAGAGATGACAGTCAATTCTTGAGAAATGCACTTTGCATCAGTGTGAACTCTACTTTGAATTGCTCCTGATAACTGCACATTCCAGTTTACTGCCTGCTGTTATTATAGTCCCAAATAGCTGCTTTCAACAGGAAGTTAACTGTATTGAATATGATTGACCTCAATGACCTCTCATTGATCATTTAATGGCATAGATTGGTCACACGATGTAAAATGGCAAGTATAAAACCGGCTGACACTGCAGTCCTTGAGGGCCAGGGTTGGGAATACCTGATTAAATGGGAATCTATAATTACCTCCATCCTCACTCACATTTTTGCGTGTGTGCACGTACATTTTTCGTCTTTCTGTAACCCCACACCCCACCCCAGTGTGGAGTATCCCAGTGACTGTGTGTTTGACATGATAGTCGAGGTAATCATTTGCTGTCCCTGGTAAAATTAAGTCGGCAATTACCCGGGATTGAAGTAAAAAATCCTTTCACACCAGGGGCTCCTTTTCAGTCAGCAGGTTGGTTCAAAGGTTTAGTATCATCTCTCCCGTCCTTCTGTCCCTCCTCCTTCTCCCACTATATCTATGTTACCCAGTCATAGAAGAATAGAGAGCATGGTTGTTCTGATGTAGGATTTGATAGATTTGTTTTCTGCCGCATTCATTTGCTCCATATCAGAAAGCTGACAGGCCGTAAAATGAAAATGTGCCTTAGATTTTCAGCATGACTGTTTGGGGTCAAAATGTGAAGGTTCTCCCTGTGCATTCCTGATACATGTTTCTCTACATCTTAAAGTGCGTTACATACAAATTATATGTATGGATTGATGTTTTGTATAAAGGCAAACTTTTTTAAATTCCTATTTAGAAAAACAAAAAGAGCTTAAATTATTATTTTGGGGCGGCAGGTGGCCTAGTGGTTAGAGCGTTGGACTTGTAACCGAAAGGTTGCCAGATCAAATCCCTAAGCTTGACAAGGTAAACATCTGTCGTTCCGCCCCTGAACAAGGCACTGTTCCAAGACCATCATTGAAAATAAGAATTTGTTCTTAACTGACTTGCCTAGTTAAATAAAGGTAAAATAAAATTAAAATTGTGATGGGGGTGATACTGTGGTGGGAAGCTTTATTCCATTTTCTCTTGTTATTAACGGTAGTTTCCTGAACCCAATTCATAATTAAAAAGTGACAGTTATGGATAGAGTCCTGCTTTTCAGGTAATTAGATTAAATTAAAATTCATGGCGTCTTCCAGTGATACTAACAAACTCTAATTCAAATTAATTTGATGAAAACAGGGGGAAGCATTGTTTTCTTGTTTGAAAACAAAAGGTAAAGTTAAAGGATAAACAGTAACACAACTAGAAGAGGCATGTCACAACCTCCGCCGAAGTCGGCTCCTCTCCTTGTTCGGGCGGCGTTCGGCGATCGACGTCACCGGCTTTCTAGCCATCGCGCTCCAATTTTCATATGTCCAATTGTTTTGTCTTGTTCCATACACACCTGGTTTTCATTCCCCAATCAATCTACATGTATTTAGTCCTCTGTTCCCCATCATGTCTTTGTGTGTAATTGTTCATTGTTTATGGTGTATGTTCACGTACGATACTTTTATAGTTTATGTTCCGTGTTTTTGGGCACTTATGTCATTTTTTGTGCCTATTGTTGAACGGAATAAAAGTGCGCATGTTTACTCTACTCTGCTCTCCTGCACCTGACTTCGCCTCCCTTACACCGCCTTAACAGAATTACACACCCAACGATGGAGTCAGCAGGAGCAGGTACCCCGGTTAGAGGAGTCGAGGAGCGCGTCCAGGAACATTCAGCTATGTTAAATCATCTTGGTGCCATGATGGATCGCGTTGTCCAGACTATAGACCGCTGAGAGAGACAGGAAGTCTCCCCAGTGCCTCGACCAGCGCAACCGGGGTTTCCTCTACCCGTCCCGTCTGGAACCAGTCCCAGTGGGATACACCTCTCCCTTCCCAGGGAGTATGATGGGACGGCAGCACAGTGCCAGGGATTCCTATTACAACTGGACCTCTACCTAGCCATTGTGCACCCAGCTCCCTCGGGAAGGGAGAGAGTTTCTGCCCTCATCTCATGCCTCTCAGGAAGAGCTCTGGAGTGGGCAAACGCCATGTGGGCAGAAGGAGACGCAGCATTGGACCACTTCGAGGAGTTCACTCGTCGCTTCCGGGCCGTGTTTGACCATCCGCCCGAGGGTAGAGCGGCGGGGGAACGGCTCTTCCATTTAAGGCAGGGGACGAGGAGCGCCCAAGATTATGCCCTGGAATTCCGGACCTTGGCCGCCGGAGCAGGCTGAAGAGACAGGGCCCTCACCGACCACTATCGATGCAGCCTGCGTGAGGACGTCTGACGTGAGCTGGCCTGCAGGGATGCCACCATCTCCTTTGACCAACTGGTGGATTTGTCCATTCGGTTGGATAACCTGCTGGTCACCAGCGGACGTACAGAGGGGGCTCTGTCGGTTCCATCTTCCAGCACCCCAGCTCCGGTGCCCATGGAGTTGGGAGGGCTGCTCGTAGCGAGACTGGAGGAGGAGCCATCACGTGCACCATCTGTAGCCGCAGAGGGCACACTGCCAGTTGGTGCCGTGTTGGTTCCTCTGGGAGTCGAGGCAACAGGCAGGGCACTCTGGCATCACCCCAGGTGAGTTTGCACCACACTCATCCAGAGTCCTCTGTTGATCACCTGTTTGTATCTGTTTGTTTCCCAGATTCTTCCCCGAATTCCCAGCATAAGGCGCTTGTCGATTCATGCGCAGCTGGGAATTTTATCGACAGAGCGTTAGCTCTTAGTTCAGGGATTCCCATAATTCCTGTAGTTAGACCTTTCCCGGTTCACGCTCTGGATAGTCGACCATTAGGGTCCGGGCTAATCAGGGAAGCCACCATCTCCCTGACCATGGAGACGCTGGGGAGTCACGAGGAGAAAATAAGTCTCTTTCTCATTGACTGTCCTGCGTTTCCCGTGGTACTAGGCCTTCCCTGGTTAACTCTTCATAACCCCACTATTTCCTGGCAACAGAGGGCTCTCACGGGGTGGTCGCGAGAGTGCTCGGGGCGGTGTGTAGGGGTTTCTGTTGGTGCTACCACGGTGGAAAGTCCAGACCAGGTCTCCACCGTGCGCATCCCCCAGAATATGCAGATTTGTCTCTCGCCTTCTGTAAAAAGAAGACAACTCAATTACCACCTCATCGACGGGGGGATTGTGTGATAAATCTCCTGGCAGACGCTGCGCTTCCCAGGAGTCATGTGTATCCCCTGTCGCAAGCGGAGACGGTGGCTATGGAGACATATGTTTCTGAATCCCTGCGTCAGGGGTACATTCGGTCCTCCACTTCACCTGCCTCCTCGAGTTTCTTTTTTGTGAAGAAGAAGGATGGAGGTCTACGCCCGTGCATTGACTATAGAGGTCTCAATCAAATCACGGTGAGCTACAGTTACCCACTACCTCTTATCGCCACGGCAAGTGAGTCAATGCACGGGGCGCGCTTCTTCACGAAACTGGATCTCAGGAGTGCGTATAACCTGGTGCGTATCCGGGAGGGAGACGAGTGGAAGACAGCGTTTAGTACCACCTCAGGGCATTATGAGTACTTAGTCATGCCGTACAGGTTGATGAATGCTCCATCAGTTTTCCAATCCTTTGTTGACGAGATTTTCAGGGACCTGCACGGGCAGGGTGTAGTGGTGTATATCGATGACATTCTGATATACTCCGCTACATGCACCGAGCATGTGTCCTTGGTACGCAGGGTACTTGGACGACTGTTGGAGCATGACCTGTATGTCAAGGCTGAGAAATGCCTGGTCTTTCAGTAGGCCGTTTCCTTCCTAGGGTATTGCATTTCCACATCAGGGGTGGAGATGGAGAGTGACTGCATTGCAGCCGTGCATAATTGGCCGACTCCTACCACGGTAAAGGAGGTACAGCGATTTTTAGGGTTTGCCAATTACTACCAAAGATTTATCCGGGGTTTTGGCCAGGTGGCTGCTCCCATTACCTCACTGCTGAAGGGGGGTCCCATACGGTTGCAGTGGTCGGCTGAGGTGGACAGGGCTTTTGGGCAGCTAAGAACTCTGTTTACTTCGACTCCCGTGCTGGCCCATCCGGATCCATCTCTGGCGTTCATAGTGGAGGTGGACGCATCTGATGCTGGGATAGGAGCCGTGCTCTCACAGCACTCGGGTACGCCACCAAAACTCCGCCCCTGTGCTTTGTTCTCGAAGAAGCTCAGCCCAGCGGAGCGTAACTATGATGTGGGGGACCGGGAGCTGTTGGCTGTGGTTAAAGCGTTGAAGGTGTGGAGACATTGGCTTGAGGGGGCTAAACACCCTTTCCACATCTGGACTGACCACCGCAACCTGGAGTACATCCGGGCAGCGAGGAGACTGAATCCTCGTCAAGCAAGGTGGGCCATGTTTTTTACCCGTTTTGTGTTAAGCCTGTCCTATAGACCAGGTTCCCAGAATACGAAAGCAGACACACTGTCCAGGCTCTATGACACAGAGGAGCGGCCCATGGATCAGACTCCCATACTCCCGGCCTCTTGCCTGGTAGCGCCGGTCATGTGGGAGTTGGACGCGGACATTGAGCAGGCGTTGCGTACAGAACCCGCTCCCCTCCAGTGGCCGGTCGGGCGTATGTACGTTCCGTCTGCTGTCCGTGACCAGTTGATCTATTGGGCCCACACGTCACCCTCCTCTGGTCACCCGGGGATCGTTCGGACGGTACTCTGTCTGACTGGGAAGTACTGGTGGCCCACCTTGGCTAAGGACGTGACGATCTATGTTTCCTCCTGCTCGGTGTGTGCCCAGTGTAAGGCTCCGAGACACCTGCCCAGAGGTAAGCTACACCCCTTACTCGTTCCACAACGATCTTGGTCACACCTGTCTGTGGATTTTTTAACTGATCTACCTCTTTCACAGGGAAACACTACGATCCTGGTTGTTGTGGATCGTTTCTCTAAGTCCTGTCGTCTCCTCCCTCTGCCCGGTCTTCCTACCGCCCTACAGACTGTGGAAGCCCTGTTTACTCACGTCTTCCGGCACTACGGGGTGCCTGAGGATACAGTGTCTGATCGGGGTCCCCAGTTCACGTCGAGAGTCTGGAAGGCGTTCATGGAACGTCTGGGGGTCTCGATCAGCCTTACAGCCCGGGTTTTCACCCCGAGAGTAACGGGCAGGTAGAGAGAGTCAACCAGGATGTGGGCAGGTTTCTGCAGTCCTATTGCCAGGACCGGCTGGGAGAGTGGGTGGCGTTCGTGCCCTGGGCCGAGATTGCACAGAACTCGCTTCACCACTCATCCACTAACCTCTCCCCCTTTCAGTGCGTATTGGGGTACCAGCCGGTTCTGGCGCTGTGGCATCAGAGTCAGACCGAGGCTCCTGCGGTGGACGACTGGTTCAGGCACGCGGAGGAGACATGGAATGCCGCCCATGTACACCTCCGGCGAGCCGCGCTTCGCCAAAAAAACAGCGCGGACCGTCACCGCAGTGAGACGGGTCTGGCTCTCGACCCGAAACTTGCCCCTCCGCCTGCCCTGCCGGAAGCTGGGTCCGCAGTTTGTGGGGTCCTTCAAAGTCCTGAGGAGAATGAATGAGGTATGTTACAGATTACAGCTTCCCTCTGATTATCGTATTAACCCCTCGTTCCATGTGTCTCTCCTCAGGCCGGTGGTGGCTGGTCCGCTCCAGGAATCGGAGGTGTGGGAGGTCTCTCCGACATCGATGGGGCCCCGGCGTACATCGTTCGTTCCATCCTGGATTCGAGGCCTCGGGCGGGGGGCCTTCAGTACCTCGTGGAGTGGGAGGGGTACGGTCCAGAGGAGAGGTTGCGGATGTTTTGGATCCCGAACTGCTGCGGGAGTTTCACTGTCGCCGGATCGCCCTGCGCCTTGCCCTCCGGGTCGTCCCCGAAGCCGGTGTCGTCGCGCCGCTGGAGCCGCGCGTCAAGGGGGGGGGGGATTGTCACGACTTCCACCGAAGTCCAATTTTCATATGTCCAATTGTTTTGTCTTGTTCCATACACACCTGGTTTTCATTCCCCAATCAATCTACATGTATTTAGTCCTCTGTTCCCCATCATGTCTTTGTGTGTAATTGTTCATTGTTTATGGTGTATGTTCACGCGCGATACTTTTATACTTTATGTTCCGTGTTTTTGGGCACTTATGTCATTTTTTGTGCCTATTGTTGAACGGAATAAAAGTGCGCATGTTTACTCTACTCTGCTCTCCTGCACCTGACTTCGCCTCCCTTACACCGCCTTAACAGAGGAAGAACTAGTTGTATGAATAACATTCCCCATACTGTTTATTAAGACACTTAGGACAGTCATTATTAGCAATTATGATTTATCAAACTTTTACTGATTTTCCTTAAACAGTTGGCAGAAAAATTGTATGCAATAATATTGTGTTCAACAATACATGTCCTTAGTACCTATGCATTTATATGGCAGGCCTAGTTGCATAAACAGATACAGTGTAATGACAGAGTGGGTAGGCACACATCGTTTGAGCATAGGTACAGTATATTACAGTTTGTGGAGCAAAAGCAATCTATACAACAGCTATTCTGTAGTGGTCATGCACCGACAGTACACGTTTTGATATGGTACACTGAATGAGATACAGTTAATCAGAAATCAGGTATCTAGCACACATCTTAACAACAGTCACTTTACTGTTATTTACTCCCTCAACTCAACAGGTTCCAAAGTAGTAGGAACCAACCAACCAGCCAGTTCCTTTGAACTGTTCCTCTGTGTCCCTGTAAGACCGAGCGTGATGCGAGACCAGAACAAGTCCATAGCAGCCCACTCTGAAGGAAAGCGTCGTCGAGTGCACGACACCCTATTGCTCTTTCCGCCTGGTCCCCCAGCCGTTGTCATCGAGCGGCGCTGGATGATGGAGCACTCTCATTCCGAGTTGAGAGAGTCGGCCAGAGACCCAGTTCTTTAAATATACCCTACCTCTGCCTGCCTCTTGATCCAACTCGTTCAGAAAGATAAATTGACTTTTTGACGCCCGCTCATATATCGCATACTGTCCCTGGGTTTTGATAAACAAACCCCATGTTTGTTTGTGTTCAATGTATAGTGTGTCACATGGGGATCATGTGACCCTCATAAGTACTCATAAGTGTCAAAGGGGGTTTTATACAACAGGTGGGTCTAATCCCGAATGCCGAATGGTTAAAATTGCATTCCAGCCAGTGTCCATTCCACAAGTTACCACCGGCTAAATCTATGATGTTAAAATGTCTATTTACTCTGTTCCATCTGACTGTGCAATCCACTGTCTCATCAGCCCAGCTAAGCAATTTAAAAACTTGATATCCACTATAAAACTATAGTGGATATCAAAAAAAGCAACATTATTTCACATTTATTTTAGATTAACATTTAGTTTTCAACAGCAGAGTCAGATTGCTCAGGTCTAAAATGGGTACTGGGATTTATTTTTTTGGGGGGAATGTATTACATTGGCATGGGTATCATATTGGTGTATTTGTGCTTGATCATTACTCTGCGGGTGCTGTCAGTAGTTCATCAAAATGGATACATTTTCACACAGACTATTTTTTACAAGTCTAGTTGTAGTATTTTTTACATCACCCAAGCAGCTAAAATGCATGCATAATCTAAACTGCCCCTATTGGCTTTACATAGCAATAGCAAGACACCACTACTGTAATTCTATAGTGCTTAATTAATTAACTCAAACAGTTCTGTGTAGAGAGAGACATTAGAATATGTTTAGCTAGTCACAGGAAAGCAATTGGAACCGTGAAATAAATATATGTTCTAGCAAATCTCATTTAGTGGTCGACTGATCACACAAGATGATGCTCGACTTGACAATTCACTATCCCCCAGTGTCTCATATTTGGTTCCCTTCTCCATTATATTTGACCTTTTCTCCATTTCAGAAATACATCAGTAGCTTTCCCCAAAAATGTGCTATCTAATTTTCCACTTAGACGTGCGATATCACCAGTCAAATAATTTAGTTGTCAGCTTTTTTTTTATTTAATGAAAATTCAATTGATGAACACTAAACTGACTGGATTGTCAAGGAAACTGTAATGGCAAATCCTGTTACACAACATTTGTTGGAGGAAACACGTGCACTCAAGTAACCCACGTCTTTGATACGGTCTTGACTGTTGGTGTGTTCTGACAACATACAGGTGTGCGTCAGTCATTTACGCCGTGAGGGCCAATTACTTTAGCTCTCAAACACCTGGGTCTGTTAAAATGACGAGCCTCAAGAACATCTCCAATGACATTTGAAGACAAGAGTATTTCAGATCAAGAAAAGGAGATTCTGCACACGACTTGCATTCACAATGCACAAACCACAATGCAATTCTTCACCAAAGCAACAACTTGGGCGAATGTTATATTATTTCGTACAGTCACACGTCAGGTAAACTGTAATTGGTTTAGCTTTCATGCTTGGAAACCAACAAAGCCAACATAGCCTAAGACAGAGTAAGTACTATTTTAGAAGAAGAAGCAATGGAAAGGAAAACCATTGAAAATATCCTTCAGGTCAGGAGGCCCTACTTACTGTATGTACTTCAGTATATTAGAGTATATAATCATGAGGAGGATGTAAATGCTTCCTTTTCATTGAGGTCAAATCAACAATTTAACCTCCCAGATCGAAGATTGGTCCCCCTCCAATACTTTGACAGTTCTGCTGCATAGATGCATTTCGTGAAATGTGCTTTCCCAGCTACCAGCAGGAGTGTAAAAGTCAATTTTCACTTAAGTACCCTGTGATATGTTGTAAGGCCATTTATATACAATGTCTTGCCTCCACACATCCCCCTGGCACTTTGTAAGCACTCTGTAGGCAGCTCTGTGTGATGGTAAAATCAACACAAATTTCTGTCTTTCAAACACTTTTTCACAGCCCTATTTGTGCATGAAGGGTAAACTAACATGCATTCTATGTTGCCTTTATGAGCCATTCCCAAACACAAACAAATCATGATGTATTTGTAACTTTTCCAAGATTGAAACTACAGATTTCTTAGCATTCTCACATTGTCGTCGCTGTGGTTTTGTAGATTTAATGATGCTCATACTCCTAGACAGCCGACAACGGATTCTTTACCATTTCAGATGCACGGAATCTATTAGCCTCGACGTTGAGGGAATGTTATTTGGTGCGCTTCCTGTGCAGAGTTTTGCCAGCTGCCTTTTGATTTCGCTGTCTTAACGGAGTTAATCTAACCCATGCTGGGCGCCTTGACACTCTTGGGATCACTCTTTCTGAGTGAGCAGGTACTTTGAAGTGGAAAATGGGATGCCTTTCCCCTCCATTACAATAATAATAATAAAGTAGAGAGGAAAGAGGGAGAAGCCCTGATGAGGAGTTTGTTGGTAGGGAACAAAAATGCAGAAGACATAGAATGAATGGCATTATCAGTGGTGGCTCTTCTTGTTCACCACCCACTTTGATGGGATAGCAAGTCTGACTGAAAGGGATCTAAACCCATGTCTACTGTGTGCCACAACACTGGGTCAGCCAGTTGAGCTGAAGCCTAGGCATTAGCTCGGAGAGCTAACGCATGTATTCAAGGAAACTCATCACTCGAACCTCTGTTACACAAGGTTGGTGTCAAAATATTGTCAAAGTGAGCTAACGCGTTAGCCACAGATTGGTCCGGCAAGACTCTAAACCAGCCACAGTCATTGTGTGTCTCTCTGCAACTTAATTGGCGGCTCGTGACAATAATCTGAATGTATGTGTTATACAATTTGTTATTGTAGTCAGCTGAATGCGCTGCTTAGTTCATAGAACCATCTTATGTAAGTAAACGTTGATATCTGCTGTTGGCGGCTGGAACAAATCCACAGGTAAGAGTGGGTTCCAGTGTCTTTAGTGCATCTTGAAAATCAAATATAAATTGAGAAAAATGTCTCTAGCTTTTGAAAGGTTAGAGGTAGTAGACACTATGACCCCATGCTGGAAAGCTGAGACTCTCAGGAACACGTACTGTATGTGTCTTCTGTTTCTACGACGCACACAGGACTCGTTACAAGGGAGAGTGAGGAATCTGCACATAATTGCTGGGGGAAACAAAATTGATTCTCCACAAAACATCATACACAAAGATTGCTTGATGATCATCATCTTCTCTGATGTTTTCCTGAACTTTCCAATACCTTTCTGATGAATTTCAATCACTCCAAAGCATATGCAGTACTTCCTTCAGACTGAAATGTGGCATATCTTTGTGCTATACAGTGCCTTCAGAAAGTTTTCACACCCCTTTTTCTTTCAACATTTTGCTCTGTTACAGCCCGCATTTAAAATGGGTTAAATTCAGATGGCGTGTCACTGGACTACAGACAATACCCCATAATGACAAAGCGGAATAATGTTTTTTGAATTTTAAAGAAATTAATAAAAAATGAAAAGCTGAAATGTATTCAACCCCTTTGTTACGGTAAGCCTAAATAAGTTCAGGAGTAAAAATTTGCTAAACAAGTCACATACTAAGTTACATGGACTCAGTCTGTGTGCAATTATAGTGTTTAACATGATTTCTGAATGACTACCTCATAAATGTACCCCTCACATACAATTAATTATCTATACGGTCCCTCAGTCGAGCAGTGAATTTCAAACACAGATTCAACAACAAAGACCTGGGAGGTTTTCCAATGCCTCACAAAGAAGGGCACCTATTGGAAGAAAAAAAAGAAGACATTGAATAACCCTTGAGCATTATGCAGTTATCAATGACACTTTGGATGGTGTATCAATACACCCAGTCACTACAAAGATACAGGCGGCCTTCCTAACTCAGTTGTCGGAGAGGACCGAAACTGGCCAATGGTGACTTTAAAATAGTTACAGAGTTTAATTGTTGTAATAGGAGGATGGATCAACAACATTGTAGTTACTCCACAATACTAACCTAAATGACAGAGTGAAAAGAAGGAAGCCTTTACAGAATAAAAATATTACAAAACATGCATGCTGTTTGCAATAAGGCACTAAAGTAAAACTGCAAAAAATGTGTCAAAGAAACAAACTTTAATACATTTTTAATTCAGGCTGTAACACAACAAAATGTGGAATAAGTCAAGGGGTATGAATACTTTCTGAATGCACTGTCACTTTTGAGTTAATGGAGAAAGGGCCAGATTCAAAAGTTTCAAATTATTTCTACACATGTTTCTGATACCCCCAAGAGCCTACAATAGGGAATGATATAGGTTGATGGAATATCATTTTATTATAGTATCTTAAATATCATGTGTGAATCCATTTCATATCAAGTATGAATCAATTACACTTTGTGACACCCCAATCCTCCTTCTCCGATGGGTTTAGGGGTTCGCCCAGCTAGCTTGTTTCACAAAAGTTGCTCCCTCAGAAATATTACTGACAACCACTGCTCTAAACATTTGAAAGAGTTGAGTCAGGCCCATAAACTTTTATTGGGAAATGAATGCGGGAACACTTTGTCAGCAAGCTACCTCATCTTCAGACAGTATTTTATGTGAACGTTTTCATCCCTCATTGATAGTGACAATGAAATATTTTCATGCCATTCCTACCAGTTGCTCAAGGCTGACAAGTGCTTCAGGCCCCGCTTCAGGTTGTTATCGGACCGGAGGAGAAACAAAAGTGAGTTTCGCTCTGTCACTACTCACCTGTTTCTCATGCTGAACACAGAGGACTCTCTCGCCAAAGACCTGCTTTCACAGCGTCTCTGGTCATCCATTTTAGCAGTCTCAACACTGAGCATGGCAGAAATCCTGTATCCCCACCCACCCCTCCCTCTCTCCCTTTCAATCCATCTCTCTCCTTCTCCCTCACTGATACCATGACTGAATTTTCATGCATCGTCTCAGTGAGTGTATTGGAGTTGATGGGGTGCGGAAGATGACGAGGATCAGAGTCAGACAGCTCCTGTTCTGCCACTCACTGCCCTCCTCCTCACTCTCTCGATCCCTCTCCCCATCCTGGCTCTGCAGAGCGTGCTTGATGGGCATGTCTGGGCGTGGGCGAGTTGAAGGTAATATCTGGATTATCCATCCATATGCTCTTCAGGGGCCAGACAGGGAGCCTGGTGTCCTGGGGCTACAGCTAGGGACCCCTTCACCCCCTATGTAAAAGGGACTCCTTGCTTTCAAGTCCATGTCAGACTGAACACTGCTATATAATAGTGATGGGTTGTTCGCGAATGAACAGCTCTTTCTGAACAGCTCTTTTTGGTAAACGTTGGGAACCAAGTCGCATCGGTGAAAGAGACGTTCATTTTATTGGTCACGTACACAGTTAGCAGGTGTTATAGCGGTGCAGCAAAATGCTGATGTTACTAGCTCCTAATAACGCAATCAAATTTGAATACGGCTACTTCTGCTTTTTTGAGCTCATAATCACTCTCTGAAGATAGTGAATCCTCACTGCAGAAACAATAACAAGTGGGGAGAGCACCTCATTCAGGTCCACGGTCATTTTGCAGTGCGAAAAAAAAAACGGAAATATTTTTTGTTGTTGCAGGCGATGTATTAATTTGGTCAGGTAAAAATGTATTTGTAACGTGCATATACGATCTGACATAATGGTAGCCTACCGTTTGGAAGCTAAAATGATGCGTCTCTTTTACGTGAATGGAGCCAAATGATGCGGTTCACCGAAAAGACTCAGAATGCCCATCACTACTACTTATGGATCTGTGCAAAACCAGTGCAGCAATAAATGTGACTATCAATGCCATTGAAAAATTACAAGCCAGTGCAATCGACAGATTCTACATTATTTTGTCTTCTACCATAGCTATTCTATTTCTACATTCCGATACTAGAAAGGCGTTACATTTCATTACATCTCATTGTATTTTGCTACCACTATAGCTTCCTATTCATACCATTTTGCTGCATTTCAGTGAAGCTCCTTTGTTTTGAAGTGATTGATTTGAATTACCTTGTGTCTTAAATCTTGGTCATATTTTTGAAGAGGCTTTATTCTAATCTGGGTTACTTCAGCTCTGAAAGGCTCTGGCACCGTCAGAAGAATGGAAAGAGATATTGTTCCTTTTCCCGCCACTCCACTTCCCTTTTGATTTCTTATCTCTTTTATTAGCTCCGCGTTATTACTACCGCTCGCTCCCTGGCTTTCATTATCCCTTTTTTATGCCACAATATTCCCCTGGAATTGTTATCGTACGGAGAGTTCATCTTGTCGCGCTGTTTATATATGATTGATTTGTGGGGTGCTGATCACTCCCGTCCACCCCTTGCTCAGTGCCGACTTAGCGGATCCAAGGGGTTAGTTATTCATTGGTGATAGACATCTTTATTAGAGGAAGAGAATGCTTTAAACCCTTAAGCACAGGCATTTATCTGTGAGCGCCGGCATCTAGCTGCCGAGCAGCCAGACAGACTGGGGCTAATCCATCACGGACGGGGCGATGGCCCGAGTGCAGACCGTTTGCCCTCGCCGTCAGCCTGAAGGACTGAGCAAGGCCCCGAGTCTGAACGAGGCCCCGAGTCTAAGAACGAGGCCCCAAGCCTGAGAACGAGGCCCCGAGTCTGAGAACGAGGCCCCGAGTCTGAGAACGAGGCCCCGAGTCTGAACGAGGCGAGGCGGCCATGAGTGGAGAGTGCTTCCCTGCATCATCTCCACTCCAGTGGGGTCATGCCCCCCCACACCCAGTGTTTACCAATAGAACATAATTGTCCTGTCAGTCAGAGGTCAAGGTTACACTAACCATAATAGGAGATGTCAGTGTTTTTCAACCACTATAAAAAAATATAGAATCCATAGAAGCGCCAGGGAAACTCTCTCTTATAACAGAATATAGTTTACAGCAGTCTATCTTCCTTCCGGGTTTTTTTTTCTCGGGGCTGCTAGGCTGAAGCAAAAAGCAGGAGCCCCTGAAAACATTTGTGGGACTCAGCCTATTTTCCAGTGAGTGGATGGCAGCCTGGCTCATGCCTTTATGTAATCATGCGTCTGGGTAATGAAGTTGGTGTTTGCCCTCCTTTGCCCGCCAGTGATGGCAAATGTCATTAAGGCTTGTGAAGATGATGATTCAGAGCACTCGCATTAAGCTGCGTCTATGAACACGACTTGTTTTTTAAAGACCCGTCATTATCCTCTCCCTGTGGCATGACAGCAGTTGGCTTCAATACTTAAGGGTGAGGAGATTTCATTTATTTCCTGCTCTTTAGCCTTTTTGAAATGGAGTTGGGTTGCTTTACCCCATCTCACGTTAGTCATGAGAGGTCTTTAATATCAAATGGATTAGCATAACTGGTCACAGTAACGTTGTGTATTTATGTAATGGTGTTTTAGGGTTGAGAATGCACCGTTTTTTTCATGGTACTCATATATGAGGTCTTGACATAGTTATCTCTTAACAAAATAGCACTTACAGTACATGTTATTGGTAGTTCAAAAGTTATCTTGGCTCAAATGAAAAGTTGCGCTCAGAAGTAAATCCCATTTTCTGGAGGGATGGGTTACTGGGTTACTGTATTAATAGGTGTCAGTGTCCATGAAATGCACTGTTCTCCATCTCCTACTTTAGATCTGACAGCAAAATGAGGGGCTATTGCTTTAGTGGGAAATAAGATGTGAAATCGAGTGTTGCACTGAAACATCACTGGATTTATTTTCCCCTGGCATTTTGAGCCAATTGATTATTCATGCTTGGGTCGCCAATTTACATTAGAGACCCGGATGCCCCCCTAAGATGATTGCTTACATGCGCTTCAGTGATCTATATTTAAAAGTTTAATTACCATTGGTGAGCCATTACCCTCCATCCCGGCATCACAGTGTGGGTAGTAGCGGCCAAACTCCACAACACTAATTACAGATTGTTGACGAGTTCCGGTTCGTTCCCAGACATTCGGCCATGGCAGTGACCGCTTGGTAGGCCAGAGGGGGTTCAAGGGGGCAGTCAAAGTCTCACTGACCCCCACGCAATGACCTCACTTCCTATTTTCATGACACCTCTCTGATTAACGCTACAGAGGGAAGAAGTATGACTCTATTTATGCCCTGGAAAGTTAATTGTTTTTTCTTCGAAAATTCTTATCAAATACCAACTTCTCCCACCATTTCCACCAATTCGAACCACACATTTCTCCCAGTGTTCATTGGGAAACGATGACAAGAGATACATTTTTTTCACTGTCATGCCTTGCAAAATGGCATAATTATACTATTGTTGTCCCACTTACATCACTCACTCCTCATGTGTTCCTTATCTGGGATTGAGGATGTGTCAAATGTTGTTTTTATTTAAATTAATTTTATTTCATTGTATAAATGAAGAGTAGGAGTTGTGCCACAACTCTTTTTTAATCAGTGTTTCTATGTGAAGTAAATGGGAAGGTTTTTAACCCTAATAGCACCAACATATTTTAACTCCAAATTGGAAATTATGACAAAAAGACACAACAGTAACACTTTTCTTTAATCAACCTTTTGTAACACAAGTAAATGGTTTAAATTCCCAAAAAGTATTACACATGTATTGTAAAATGTGACGTTTCAAAACGTTTTTGTAGGTTTTTTATGTTTTGAACATATATTTTGATAAATTTCCTCCGTAGCCACATGTTATGAACATTTGTCTGTTATTCATTCAAATCCAAAAAAGGGCACCTTTGGTGCTTTTAGGGTTAAAAAACCACTAACAAAGACCTTTGTATTAGAGTAGACATTTCCTTGGTAACACACACACACACTTATTTTGTTCTCAAGTAAACTCACACTAGTGTACGGTACCTCTTAAAATGATCGTTGTTTATGTGTATTCAAACTCTTGCAGGAACCATTATCAAGGACATTCAAATCTCGTCAACTGAGACAAATGGTCAATTGAACTTGGTCAACTTATTGTTATTTATCAAAATGTGAAAATGGTTCATCGTCATAAAATAACCCACCATCACAACAGTCAACCTAGACTTTTGATTAGTGAAAAACATAATTGACTCTCCGAGGGCTGGTAGATGAGCGAGCCCTCAACACTGATGGACCAAACCGGAAAACTTGCCATATTGATAAAATAAGAAAAAGAGGCTCCTACTGTATGTAGTGCACTACTTTTGACGAGTGTCCATAAGGCGCTGGTCAAAGGCAGTGCACTATGTAGGGAATATGGTGCCATTTGGGACTCAGACCAATACTTGTTGGATCAGGGAACGGCATCCTTGACTTTCAGGTAATGGAACTGTCATCCTTCTCTCTCTCTCAGATAAAAATCAGCCTCCCTTCTTCTCCCCTCTCCCTCCTTCCTCCCGTCTTGTCCCTCTCCTCTGCAATATTAAAAGCTGTATAAATCTGGAAGGTGGTGACACCATTATTGAAATACATTTTCTATAGTTTTTCTTTTTTTGCGCCACCAGACTAAAACCGAAGAGCCTGGAGGATGGGAGAAACAGAGGAATGGTTCGGCATAATGATGCCAAACGACTACTCTCACTAACATTAAGTTATCAACACTGCCTTTGCAAAATTACAGTAACCTTTCCAAAATTCCCAGGTTTCCAAGAAATTCTGTTTGGGAGATTCCTGGAATTACAGTTTTTTCCAACTGCTTACACACGTTTTCAAAACTGTCTCTCCTTTTTTCAAAACTCTACACACAATTCCCTAAACTGCACACACAAAATGCAAAATGCCTCACATCTCCTTCAAAATGTAACACTGCATTCAAAATGCCATAAACACATGTCAGAATAAAGCATTTGCATCAAATAGCAAACACTGCTTTCATAATAGTAGATTTTTGGATATACCATGTAAACACTGTTGTTCTAAATCTAAAGCTCTTTGGTCTTTCATAGGCTTATATCTACATTTCAATACAACGTTCTACAGTGAAAGTAATCTGCTGAGAGGAGTAACAAGTACACTGTAAATACCAATGCAATGTAGAAACAGAAAATATTTATTAGGCCAAACATTACTGTTGTATACAGTAGCATACAACAAAATCATAAACATATGTAAACCAAAAGTATATTCTTTAGAATACAGTAAAGAACACAATTGTGTGTGTGGGGTCCCGAGGGGGGGGGGGGGGGGGGGGCAGTCCAGGAATTGGTAGGGGGTGGCAGTCACCAGTGCTAAGCTTCGCTTCATCTCTTCTCCTGGCTGGGTCTGGCCACAATACTTCGTCCACATCACAAGATACGTTTTCTCTTGCCAAACATCGAGGGAAGTATCTCCTAGCATGGCGTATCCAACCTTGGACAGAGGCAACCTCTATGTCCCCATATGCGTCCTCCATTGCCTGGAGAAGCGGCATGCGGGCATAGGGTTGGCAATCATACACTTTCCAGCGCCAGGCTGAGAAGAATTCCTCTATGGGATTTAGAAAAGGTGAATATAGGGGTAGGTACAAACTACAAATTGTGGATGGGTGGCAAACCAGTTTTGAACCAGAACAGCCCGGTGAAAACTAACATTGTCCCATAAAACCACAAATCTGGCAGGCTCCTGATCTGGATCAGGGACGAGCATTGTGTAAATTGTATCCAGAAAAGTGAGCATATGGCCGGTGTTGTATGGACCCAGTGTGGCATTGTGATGGAGGACCCCGTTTTGAGTGATGGCAGCACACATAGTTATATTACCCCCACGCTGTCCAGGGACATTGGTAATTGCCCTCTGTCCTATTGTGTGTGTGACCTGGTGAATAAGTGTAGCATTTTGATTGGTTGTGTTTGGAAAAGGAAAGCAAGTCACTTCCTGTTAGATTTTTGTGTTTTAGATAGAGAATTGTGTGTAGTGTTTTGAAAAAAGTGTTTTATGCAATTGACAACTGAGTCAAAGGCTGAGAAATAGCTTATGGTTTTGGATATTTGGTGTGTAGTTTTGCACTTTGAGTGAGAGGTTTCAAAAATCGTGTGACATGAAAAGATTTTGTGTGTAAGCAGTTGGAAAAAACTGTAAAACAAAAACTGGGACTTTTGAGAAAGACACCGGAATTTTGCAACCCTAGTGTACGCTCTTCTTTGCGTTACGATCTGGTACAACATACCCATGCTACTAATACCGTCCAGGCACTTTCATTTCATTGTATCTGTCGACGAAGTAGCAGTTAGCTATCCATTCCAAATAAATGACGCGATAATGAATATGCATTTCGCAAGACGTTTTAAAATATATTTAGCAAGGAGACACTGGTCTAAGCAAGTGTTAATCACATCACTATGTAAACCACCTACTAATATAATGTGTGTCAGTGACAGGCGGACATGCCTTAAAAGAGGGTTGAAATAGTACTGTATAGATCGAGCCTTGCATTTCTTTCCTCGACTCTCACACTTCCTTTACTTTGTTCACAGTAGCAGAGTAGTGTGGTGATACAGGATGTTGTGAAAGGTGACTCAATATCATGTGAGAAGTGCCGGCCAAAGCTAGCCTGGTGTGACCTAGAGGGACACTGCAGAGGCAGGAAGGGCTCTTCTTATTTTCTCCACTGTAGTTTTCATTAGCGCTAGTGTGCAGGAGGCATGGGTGGCTATGACTGCAGAGCTAACTATTTGGCCCGGTCCCTCGCCCCCTACGCAAGGGGTCAGCAGTGATGAGTCACATGACACACGCTTCCGCCCCTTCCCGGTTCTATTTCGAGAGCAGCTGGGAGCGCGGGATATTCCGGGCAATCTTCCGGTGTGTGTGTGTGATGAGCGTAGGGACATCAAGTCAGTCCAGTAGGTCGGTGCAGGCTTTGGGAAGATGCCAGAAGTACAGTTCCCTGACTTCTCTCTCTCTCTCTGTGTGTGTGTGTGTGTGTGTGTGTGTGTGTGTGTGTGTGTGTGTGTGTGTGTGTGTGTGTGTGTGTGTGTGTGTGTGTGTGTGTGTGTGTGTGTGTGTGTGTGTGTGTGTGTGTGTGTGTGTGTGTGTGTGTGTGTGTGTGTTATTGTCCACTAAGGAATTGGGAAACATTCCATCTGGACATGCTACTCTCACATTGCCAAGGTTTCTCCTGCTGATTGTATGCCACGTGCCTCTGCTCTGGTCTCTGGTCATCGAACATGGTGACAGCGTGACCGGTGAATCGTGCATGTCCTATTGATGCTGTTACTTCTTTTGGTCTGTTATTTTTGGACCTGCAGCTTTTGGGCAATGGGATAGTCATTCATCTTACAGGTGATGTTACAGTCACAGCAAAGATGTACAATTTCAATGCAATAAACGTGAACTTTTATGGAATAAAAAGCCGTACTCTTTTCATGTATAACGCTCTCAAACACAGGCTTTAATAGTCGACAGTAATTCCAATTTCCTCCAAGATTTAACTGAATATTTCCCATACCCCTTATTCGTGCTTAGCATAATGTTCTGGTGGAGCAGCCTGCATCAATCAGTTTGTTATCTGATCTGGCACCTGCCTTGACCAGTTGGTTCGACACGCTGCCGACATCACTGACAAACAAACCTAGATTAACCATCCATCCCATCTGCCCCTTACATATGTCATCTCATGTCATGGACTGGGCCATGACATGGCTACCATTCTGTGAAATCAGTGTTCTCGTTTTGTACCTGCAGTGTATTAAGCCATCAAGGCAAGGATGCAGCCAGTTAGCTAATTTATCATTTTCAATTAACTGAGTATATGTAATACAATAATGTACCATGACATTGGTTGTAGTATGGAGAACAGCTTACTTTTTTTATACCTTTATTTAACTAGGCAAGTCCTTTAAGAACAAATTCTTATTTTCAATGACGGCCTAGGAACAGTGGGTTCAGCCTGTTCAGGGGCCGAACGACAGATTTGTACCTTGTCAGCTCAGGGTTTTGAACTTGCAACCTTTCAGTTACTAGTCCAACGCTCTAATCACTAGGCTACCCTGTCACCCCACATCAATATTAGTCATAACCATTATGCATAAAGGATAGACTGTCATTTCTTACTTCAATACACTACAGAACGATGCAGTGAGTCAATGTGTGCTTAGCCCAGAATTACATGAAAATAAGGGCTTTGGGCTTAATTGAGTGTGTGCAAGTCCGTATACTGTATTTTCAATTTATTGTCTAATATTGTTTGTTAACATAGAATTGTTACTATCTTAACATTAGGAAAGGCAGCGTTGCCCAGAGGTGAGGAGCAGGATAAGAGTAAGTGTTACATGAATTGCCTTTGTCTCCTGGAGGTTAATATTTGTACTGTATGTAGTTCATTAAATTCATCCTTTAAGTAAACAATGAATCACATACTAACCATGTCCCTCGGTTGATATTGAATGACGTTCCTTCTTCTTCTTTTTTTTCTTCTTTTTTTCTCTTTTGTCACCAGGCAGAATAGAACATGTTTTTCAATTACATCCCCATTATCCAACACTACCTCAGCATATCTCTAGATTCAATATTATTTCCGCCCACATTTGAACACCAGTCATTTTCCCTCACGACTGTAAACAAACTTGAGCCAAAACGGCCAACGACGCATCTTAATTTCCTTCTGAGTGAAAGAAAATGGAAGTTGATAAAAGCGCTGAGGAAATCCTGGTCTTTTTCATTATTTATTTCTTAAATACATTCTCATTACTTATTATCTCTTGGCAGTTATTATTATATATATTTTGGAATAAACAAGAGATAAGTGAAATCCCCCATCTCGTCCCCCAGCCTAGGCCCAGACCTGCAGCCTCAGATAATGAATGCAATTAAGGCCTTGCTGCACTAAACCGCAGAGTAAACAGAGGGCTTAGCGGCAGAACAATATTACCCATACTATTTTTTATTTAAGGAGAAACGGAGAGATAGGGGAAGCGTTACCTTGAGGGAGACGACTTTCTGACAGGAGAGGAGAACTAAGTTCCCATAGGAGTCAGCTGGAGAGTTTGTGAAAGTAGAACTAACCATAAAGGAACAATAAATGTCTGTACCCTGGGCTATGATAACTAGTCATATTTAAGAGATTGCAGACCCTGTTCTATTGATGTTCCCTTTAATAGTTGACAATGTTATATGACAATAGAAAATCAAATCATCATAAACGGCCAAATTCACCATCTTGAATTTGAATGCATGTCAATGTGGCAATTAGCTACCATCTGTGCTGAGGACACATTATTATGTCCAACGAATGTTCATAGACTATACTGTATGTTCTTATATACAACCTTTTTTTGTTTCGATTGTTTATCACATTTTGCAAGTAAAACATCTGTGCGCTATCCACATTACCCTCCCAAACACCTGTGGTAAGCGATAGCGAGTTAGATGTGCATGTTGAGTGAGGGCAGCGGTAGCATGAGACCCATGTTCCAACTGCATAACGGAGTCTCCTGCCGTGAAAACAACAGCAGGGTTTCACAATCTCTCTGAAGCATTACAATGTAACATCTCCCCTCAAATGGAGAGACCAGGAATATTTCCGGAAAGGGTTCAAGTACCACACAAACGCAATGCAGCCTCAGGCTACAAGCTACTGTATGGACTGAGCAAAACCAACACAGGTAGAGACATTACAACAAAAGCATAATATGAGGGAGGAAACTAGGAAGTGGAGTGTGATTTATCATGTCGACATTGATACACTAGACCCCTTATTTTATATGCCATGGATACCAACTGGTCCAGGGTTTGTTACTGTTTAATCTGTTAATCATGTTTTAGTTTTCTAATTTTCTGAGTGTACCCGTGAGGCCCCTTGAGGCAGAGTTGAACACTTATCCCTCAAAGTCACAGGCAGTTACGCAATGCACTATGGTCAGGAAGTGGCTCCTAGTTGTAAGATAAGCGCAACATACAGTATATCTTATACCAAAGAAAAATATAAACGTAACATGCAACAATTATGATTTTATTGAGTTACAGTTCATATAAGGAAATCAGTTCATTGACATATGACTGGGGTGGCATGTAGCCTAGTGGTTAGAGTGTTGGGTCAGTTACTGAAAGGTTGCTGGATCGAGTCCCTAAGCTGACAAGGTAAAAATCTGTCATTCCTGCTCCTGAACAAGGCATTTAACCCACTGTTCCTCTGTAGGCTGTCATTATAAATAAGAATTTGTACTTAACTGACATGCCTGGTTAAATGAAAATAAATAAATAAATGAGGCCCTAATTGATGGATTTCACATGAATTGGCAGGGGTGCAGGTCTGGGAGCCCATCCCACCCACTGGGGAGCCAGGCCCAGACAATCAGAATATGTTTTCCCCCACAAAGGGCTTTATTACAGACATAACTACTCCTCAGTTTCATCAGCTGTCCAGGTGGTTATTCTCAAACGATCCCACAGGTAAAGAAGCCGGATGTGGAGGTCCTGGGCTGGCGTGGTTACACGTGGTGTGCGGTTGTGAGGCTGGTTGGATGAATTGCTAAATTCTCTAAAACGACATTGGTAGAGAAATTAACATTTGATTCTCTGGCAACAGCTCTGGTGGACATTCTCGCAGTCAGCATGCCAGTTGCACTCTCCCTCAAAACTTGATACATCTGTGTGACAGAACTGCAAATTTTAGAACAACCTTTTATTTTCGCAAGCACAAGGTGCACCTGTGTAATGGTCATGCTGTTTAATCAGCTTCTTGATATACCACACTTGTCAGGTGGATGGATTTTCTGGGCAAAGGAGAAATGCTCACTAACAGGGATGTCAACAAATTTGTGTACAACATTTGAGAGAAATAAGCTTTTTGTGCGTATGGACAATTTCTGGGATCTTTTATTTCAGCTCATGAAACGTGGGACCGACACGTTACATGTTGAGTTTATATTTTTGTTCAGTGTATGTAGGAGCTTTGGTATTTTCTGTACCCTCGCCTCCTCTCTCCTGCATATGCTGTGTTCCATCCCATGATGTGCTAGCTGTTATGGTGAAAACCCATTGCCTTTCTATTGGTGGGGGCTGCTGCTTCACAGAATGGATGTGTACAATACACACACAGCTTCTTCTCCATTCTAGTCCCTCAGTGGAGGAATTAAACCAGCTAGTGCAAGAAAAGGGGAATAACTGTTATTCACCTCACTCAAACGCTCCTAGTCAAACAGCACTAAAGGTTTGCATTAGGTCTATGCATTAGACACACAATACAGCACAACTCACAAGTTCTCCCTTCTGGGCTCTCAGTGGATAAATATATTGTACCTACTACTGCTGTAAGAAAAAGGGATATACTGCTATACACTCATAGTTCAATTGCACTTGGGCACAGCTCCAGTCCTCCTTTTTCTTCCTCCACTTATCAACTTCCTTGCAATTCCAAACACTTATCTGTGCACTTTAAGCGAGTCTATATTACAGCCCTATCGAGGGAACGATCCGTAAAAGTTTTGCTTGTGGTACTTTGGCTCAACTCATTATTTTTCAGATAAAGCCCTCCTAGATAACAGCGAGCACCTGCTAGCTAGATTGGAGTCGGACCAACGCAACTATCGTATGGGATTGGTTGAAGCTCAATGTTAAATTAAAATCTCCCTACCATCATATCTATGCCAATATGACAATGATGTGAATGAGAATTCGCCAATCAACTTGGAGGTACACACCACACGCCTCTCGTCATGATCCATCCAGCCATTAGCGAGAAGCACAATACTGGATTTTTGACATGGTCGTTAGCATTGGGATCATTAGACAAATTTTGGCCAAACCTAGATAAAATTCTAGACGTCAGATTAAAACGAGGCTACAGAGTTCGTAAGGTGACCATTAGACATACACTACCGTTCAAAAGTTTGGGGTCACTTAGAAATGTCCTTGTTTTTGAAAGAAAAGCACATTTTTTGTCCATTAAAATAACATCAAATTGATCAGAAATACAGTGTAGACATTGTTAATGTTGTAAATGACTATTGCAGCTGGAACACTGCAGATTTCTTATGGAATATCTACATAGGCGTACAGAGGCTGATTATCAGCAACCATCACTCCTGTGTTCCAATGGCACATTGTGTTAGCTAATCCAAGTTTATCATTTTTAAAGGCTTTTGATCATTAGAAAACACTTTAACAATTACGTTAGGACAGCTTAAAACTGTTGTTCTGATTAAAGAAGCAATATAACTGGCCTTCTTTAGACTAGTTGAGTATCTAGAGCATCAGCATTTGTGGGTTCAATTACAGGCTCAAAATGGCCAGAAACAAAGCACTTTTTTCTGAAACTCGTCAGTCTATTCTTGTTCTGAGAAATGAGGGCTATTCCATTCGAGAAATTGCCAAGAAACTGAAAATCTCGTACAATGCTGTGCGCTACTCCCTTCACAGAACAGCGCAAACTGTCTCTAACCGGAATAGAAAGAGGAGCTGGAGGCCCCGGTGCACAACTGAGCAAGAGGACAAGTACATTAGAGTGTCTAGTTTGAGAAACAGTCCTCAACTGGCAGCTTCATTAAATAGTACCTGCAAAACACCAGTCTCAACGTCAACAGTGAAGAGGCGACTCCGGGATGTTGGCCTTCTAGGCAGAGTTGCAATGAAAAAGCCATATCTCAGATTTGTCAAAAAAAAGAAAAGATTAAGATGGGCAAAATAACACAGGCACTGGACAGAGCAACTCTGCCTCGAAGGCCAGCATCCTGGAGTCGCCTCTTCACTGTTGACGTTGAGACATCTGTAGCAATGCAGCTTGCACTGTGATGCAGCGTCTTAGACCGCTGCACCACTCGGGAGGCCCCAGCCACAAAGTTTTTAATGCTGATCTATTGTCTTGCAAAAAGTATCAAAATACAGAGAGGTGTTGGTAAAGGTATATTGTCCTGCTAATAGTCCATAATGGGCTATTATAATACTGTACATGGTGTCCAGGTCAGGATAACCAAAACATTTCTTTATTAAAGACTATCAGAAAGAATTTTGGTACTTATTTATTTTGATCCAAAGCCATGAATGAGTGTCAGTCAGCTTTTTGTAGGTGCCGGGCTATATGACTGTGCCATCAACTTGATTATATATAATGATATTTTGGAGATGATTTTGTTTTCATTTAACCTAGAGTGAGCGAGAAAAATGCCATTCTTGAACATGGGGTGAGACATTCTCACTAATTTGTAAATAAAGCCAGTTTGTTATTTAGAATGATTTATTTCTGGAGAAACCAAAATTAATCTCATGGGTCTCCCGGTGGCGGCCGGCACGGGTATCGAACCAGCATCTGTAGCAACGCAGTTTGCACGAGATTATTTCATTTTCAAAAAATTGAAAGTGAGTGATTGTAATCTGAATAAAGGCCAAAGTAATATTTGTAAAGGCCAAAATATTTATTTCTGTTTTTAGATGGGGAGAAAAGCTGGCCCAATTGTGGGCCGCCCGATGGGACTCCCAATCACAGTTTGATGTGATACATAATAATAATAATAATAATAATATGAATACTTTTTCCCCCTTCCACATGTTAAAGGTTCCAATTGATAAATGTCCTCTTTAGGATTAGCCCCTTTTCTTCCCAATTTTCGCCTAAAATGACATACCCAAATCTAACTGCCTGTAGCTCAGGCCCTGAAGCAAGGATGTGCATATTCTTGGTACCATTTTAAAGGAAACTCTGAAGTTTATGTAAATGTGAAAGGCATGTAGTAGAATATAACACAACACAAATACATTTGATGATATAATTTCCCCCCTACCCTCCTTCTAGGCAAGTCTATTGTCCTACTAATAGCCTTGCTAATCGCCATAATGGCGCTGTACAATGTGACTATGTGTGTTTGAAAGAGTATTTTCCAGTAAGCAACGATTTGTTTACCTTCATTAGACAACTTTTTCCAATATTTATGTCATTCAGTGATATTTCTTCCCATAGTAATTCGTTTTGGATCCATAAGGAAAGAAACATCTGCATTTTGAAAGAATATTTTTATCATTATCTTATTAACAAAAGCATAAAGATTAAGAAATACAGTACAGTACAGTATATGCTTTATGAGATATTTTGCGGTTGCATGAGGTTGCCCACACCCACTTTAAAACATTTGGATAATAAAGCATTTAAAGCGTTTTGAAGATAGAAGCCATTACAGCCTGTCTTTGGACCAATGCATCAGCTGTTGCCCGTATCTCTGCCCTCAGATAATGTTTCTCTTTCTGCTGGTCTGCCTTCAATGACTCCATCTCGGTCTTCAAAGTTTGAATCTCATCCATGTGCACCTTCATCAGATGAGCAGAATGGTACCGCCCTGAGCCCCCATCGATTACAGTGGCATATGATAGAAACGGTAGAGCAATTAAGAATGAAAAGTGACTCCAACACACAAATGCTGCGTACACTTTAAGAATCTAGCAAAACTAACCGCTTTCTTGGCAACCATGTGTTTTTTAGGTGCAGCCCGTTGTCCAGCCCTTTGTCCACTGATCTCCACGGACGGTTGTCGGCATGGTTGTATGCTCTGCAAAAACACATTCACGTTTTTAGTACACAATAATTTTTATTGAACCTTTATTTAATTATCGATTTTATTACACAGTATGCCTACACATTGATAGGCTATATACATTTTTTTTTAAGAAAATGCACTGAAACTAAAATACCTTCAGTTTTGGTGATCATCTCAGCTCCGGCTCATTTTCAAGTCCTCTTGAAAATTCTAACCCTGGAACGGGTAGCACCATAGAAAGAAGCTGGCTTGATGAAAATGATGTCCATTTCGTCTGGGGGATGTTCACACCTACAGTAGCTGGGCTGTAAAGAGTCTATTGTCCTGCTGATAGGGTTGCACCTGCTACAGTACTACAGTACACTTGTGAAAAACAAGTGTTTGAAAACCTGTTTTCAAAATGCCTCCATCTGTCCATCACTACTGTAAATTAAAACACAGCATCTTGTTCCCAAATAATTTGTATCTACCTTTCCAATTACTTACAGAGTTTCGGAGATACAAACGTGCGCTTTTCATGTCGTCCAGTTCGGATTTAAATAAATTTTTACTGACGCCTTTTGCCAGAGGTCTAATGCTCTAATATTTAATCATTTCTGCCTTCCGAATTCAAATCTAAGGGGCATTTCTCGCGCCATTAATAGTTACATTGTTTTAGTTTGAGTGTGCAGACAGGCACAAAGAACAGCGGGAACGTTTCCAAAGTCAGCGCCATTATTAATGCAATGCCCCTTAAAGTGTTGCTCTGTGCTACCAAGTGGAGGGGGGTCCCCCCCTTCCCCCCCTTCCCCCCCTTCCCCCACCCCCTTCCTCCTCTTTCCTTCCCCATGAGCTAGGTACGTCTTCTGTGCGCTGCTCTGCGGCCCGTCCCGTGCCTCCTGCCCTCATGACTTGAACATTGTGGTCCTATTGTTATTTCAGTGGATAAAGCTGGAGAACTGCAAGGCAATCCCGTTGTGCTCCACTCGGGAACCATGACCAATATATATTGTCCTACTAGAAGTGTTGTTTGCAGAATTCACAGCCTGCTACACTTGTGAAAAACAGGGTAAATAATATATCTGTGAGAATATCTAAGGGGATTTTATATCATTGTAAATTAATTCATAATAACAATAATAATACTAGCTTTGTTTTGAAAATAACGATATTTTGGAGACGATTTTGTTTTCAAATAACGTAAAGTGAGCAAGAAAAAGGCCATTCTTGAACATCGGGTGAGACATTGTTTCTAATTTGTAAATAAAGGCAGTTTGTCATTTAGAATTATTTATTTATGTTTTTAGAGGGAGAGAAATCAAAAGCCTACCATTACCTCATGGGTCTCACGGTCGCAGCCGGCACAGGTATTTAACCAGCACCTGTAGCGATGCAGTTTGCACTGCGATGCAGTGTCTTAGACTGCTACGCCACTTGGGGGATGTACAACATGATCGGTCGGGAGTAGAATACAGTACTACAGTAAGAGCAAAATAATTCTAACATTTCACCCTAATTGTAGTCCAAGTTTCTCTTAGAATAAAAACCTTAGTGTAACAACAGTTTTAGTAAGTAATACTGACGAGTACTGTAGTAACAAAAAAATATGTGTATTTTTAGAGACACAGTAGCGCCTTGGGACCCAAATGCATAATCAGTAGTGACGCAGGATACCGTTCTAAACCACAAATTACCTCTAAATTCCGCAGCAGAATCGCAACACTTTAGTTGAGTAACCACTGTACACCGGCTTCGGCTCTTGTCGGATGTGACAGGGCTTGCAAACCATTACAGACTACAAAGTGATGCACAGCCTAGAGCTGCCCAGTGACACGAGCCTACCAGACGAGCTAAACTACTTCTATGCTCGCTTCGAGGCAAATAACACGGACGACTGTGTGATCACCTAAATGACTACCGACCCGTAGCACTCACGTCTGTAGCTATGAAGTTCTTTGAAAGGCTGGTCATGGCTCACATCAACACCATTATCCCAGAAACCCTTGACCCACTCCAATTTGCATACCGCCCTAACAGATCCACAGATGATGCAATCTCTATTGCACTCCACACTGCCCTTTCCCACCTGGACAAAAGGAACACCTATGTGAGAATGTTATTCATTGACTACAGCTCAGCGTTCAACACCATAGTGCCCTCAAAGCTCATCAATAAGCTAAGGACCCTGGGACTAAACACCTCCCACTGCAACTGGATCCTGGACTTCCTGCCGGGCCGCCCCCAGGTGGTAACGGTAGGTAACAACACATCCGCCACGCTGATCCTCAACACAGGGGCCCCCCTTTGCATTGCCCACCCCTCCATCCCACCCCTCTTTTACACCACTGCTACTCTCTGTATTATCTATGCATAGTCACTTTAATAACTCTACCTACATGTACATATTAATCAATGCTCCGACTAACCGGTGCCCCCGCACATTGTCTCTGTACCGGTATATATAGTCTTGCTGTTGTTATTTTACTGCTGCTCTTTAATTACTTGTTCCTTTTATTTCTAATTCTTATTCATATTTTTTAAACTGCATTGTTGGTTACGGGCTTGTAAGTAAGCATTTCACTGTAAGGTCTACACCTGTTGTATTCGGCGCATGTGACAAACGCACCACCTCCAGTTGTTATGTTGGGTACCTACTGACCAAAAAATATCTTATGGATATTTATTTTTCAATGACGTGTATTGTTAAAATAAAGGTTTAAATAAATAGAGGCAGACACCACATTACTACAAGACAAAACAGCTCAGTCAATCAAGCATGATGGTATTGTAAGTATAAAAGCAAAGCTTGCTTTCATATAAAAAAACAAAAGCTTGAAAAGGTATTGGAAAGGGGTAATGTCTTAGTGTGGGGTGGGAAGAATGCAATACATTACCTTGTATGCAGTACAAATCACATTATTATGGGAGGACCTCCTCTAAGAGTATAAATTAGGCTGTTTGAGAAGGTTTGAATCCTAAGCAACCTGAATAAACATTGTTGTAAGTACAATAGACCAACGTAGCTACTGTAGTAGGTCAAAGCTGTGTGCTGGAAAACCTTAGTAGAGCATAGGTGAAGTACACATTGTAGTGCTCGTGAATTTCCTTTCTTTTTCAGCTTCAGACCAATGCCTACTTCTCAATTAAAACATTGTTTTTTTTGTTTTTAATTAACTCAAACTTAAGTTAAAATGTGATGACTCTGGCACAAGAAGAAGGGAAAGGTGGTCGCTCACAATGATGTACTGTAGAACTAAAGGACAGTTTGATTGATGCCTCTCCCTAATATCAATATGCCTTGTCCATTACTGTCCTGGTTATTGATTATTGTCTTATTTCACTGTAGAGCCTCTAGCCCTGCTCAATATGCCTTAACTTCTTACATCTACACGTTCCGCTAGCGGAACGTCTGCTCCAATATCCAATGATGGGCGGGGCGCGAAATTCAAACTCCTCTAAATCCGAAAACTTACACTT
The DNA here is from genome assembly GCF_901001165.1 of Salmo trutta. Taxonomy (NCBI): domain Eukaryota; kingdom Metazoa; phylum Chordata; class Actinopteri; order Salmoniformes; family Salmonidae; genus Salmo; species Salmo trutta. Next base: position 14,158,012 of record NC_042964.1, read on the forward strand.
TTCAAACATATGACTATGTTACAGCTATTTAAAGACAAGACTCTCCTTTATCTAACCAAACTGTCCGATTTCAAAAAGGCTTTACAGCGAAAGCAAAACATTAGATTATGTCAGCAGAGTACCCAGCCAGGAATAATCACACAGCCATTTTTCAAGCTAGCATATCATGTCACATAAACCCAAACCATATCTAAATGCAGCACTAACCTTTGATGATCTTCATCAGATGACACACCTAGGACATTGTGTTATACAATACATGCATGTCTGTTCAATCAAGTTCATATTTATATCAAAAACCAGCTTTTTACATTAGCATGTGACGTTCAGAACTAGCATTCCCACCGAACACTTCCGGTGATTTTACTAAATTACTCACGATAAACGTTCACAAAAAGCATAACAATTATTTTAAGAATTATAGATACAGAACTCCTCTATGCACTCGATATGTCCGATTTTAAAATAGCTTTTCGGATGAAGCACATTTTGCAATAATGTAAGTACATAGCCCGGCGTTACAGGGCTAGCTATTTAGACACCCACCCAGTGTAGCCTTCACCAAAATCACATTTCCTATAAGAAAAATGTTCTTACCTTGCTTGTTCTTCATCAGAATACACTGCCAGGACTTCTACTTCAATAACAAATGTAGGTTTGGTCCCAAATAATCCATCGTTATATCCAAACAGCGACGTTTTGTTCGTGCGTTCTAGACACTATCCCAACGCTAAATCTCGGCCACGAGCATGACGCAAAATATGACAAAAAATTTCGAAATATTCCATTACCGTACTTCGAAGCATGTCAACCGCTGTTTAAAACCAATATTTATGCAATTTATCTCGTAGAGAAGCGATAATATTCCGACCGGGAATCTGCCTGTCTGTAAACTGAGGAAAAAAACAAAAGCCGGGGGCGGGGCGTGTCACGCGCCTAAGGCTTAGTCCATTGACTGACCACTCAGCATTTGCTCTCGTGTGCTTCAGCCAGGGCTTTGAATGACATCATTCCTGTTTTTCCCGGGCTGTGAGACTCCATTGTTGACGTGACAAGTGTCACGTAAGAGCAGAGATCCTTTGTAAACGACAGAGATAATAAAGAAGGGCAAGAAATGTTCAGACAGGGTACTTCCTGAACAGAAGCATCTCAGGTTTTTGCCTGCCATAGGAGTTCTGTTATACTCACAGACACCATTCAAACAGTTTCAGAAACTTTGGAGTGTTTTCTCTCCAAAGCTAATAATTATATGCATATTCCAGTTTCTGGGCAGGACTAATAATCAGATTAAATCGGGTACGTTTTTTATCCAGCCGTGAAATTACTGCCCCCTAGATGTAACAGGTTAACCAACCATTTAGTTCCACCTCCCACATATGCGGTGTCATCACCTGGTTTAAACGTATCTAGAGATAGTATCTCTCTCATCATTACTCAATGCCTAGGTTTACCTCCAATATTCTCACATCCTACCATACCTTTGTCTGTACATTATGCCTTGAATCTATTCTATGGCGCCCAGAAACCTGCTCCTTTTATTTTCTGTTCCGAATGTACTAGAGGACCAGTTCTGATAGCCTTTAGCCGTACCCTTATCCTAATCCTCCTCTGTTCCTCTGGTATTGTAGAGGTTAATCCAGGCCCTGCAGTGCCTAGCTCCACTCCTACTCCCCAGGTGCTCTCATTTGTTGACTTCTGTAACCGTAACAGCCTTGGTTTCATGCATGTTAACATTAGAAGCCTCCTCCATAAGTTTGTTTTATTCACTGCTTTAGCACACTCTGCCAACCAGGATGTCCTAGCCGTGTCTGAATCCTGGCTTAGGAAGACCACCAAAAACCCAGAAATGTCCATCCCTAACTATTTTCCGACAAGATAGAACTGCCAAAAGGGGCGGTGTTGCAATCTACTGCAGAGATAGCCTGCAGAATTCTGTCTTACTATCCAGGTCTGTACCCAAACAATTCAAGCTTCTACTTTTAAAAATCCATCTTTCCAGCAACAAGTCTCTCACCGTTGCCGCTTGCTATAGACCACCCTCTGCCCCCAGCTGTGCCCTGGACACCATATGTGAATTGATTGCCCCCCATCTATCTTCAGAGCTTGTGCTGCTAGGTGGCCTAAACAGGGACATGCTTAACACCGCGGCCATCCTCCAATCTAAGCTTGATGATCTCAATCTCACACAAATTCTCAGTGAACCCACCAGGTACAACTCCAAATCCGTAAACACGGGCACCCTCATAGATATCACCCTAACCAACTTGCCCTCCAAATACACCTCTGCTGTTTTCAACCAAGATCTCAGCGATCAATGCCTCATTGCCTGCATCCGTAATGGGTCTGCGGTCAAACATCCACCCCTCATCACTGTCAAACGCTCCCTAAAACACTCCAGCGAGCAAGCCTTTCGAATCAACCTGGCCCGGGTATCCTGGAAGGATATTGACCTCATCCTGTCAATAGAGGATGCCTGGTTATTCTTTAAAAGTGCCTTCCTCACCACCACCATAAGCATGCCCCATTCAAAAAATGTAGAACCAGGAAAAGATAAAGCCCTTGGTTCTCTCCAGACCTGACTTCCCTTGACCAGCACAAAAACATCCTGTAGCGTTTTGCATTAGCATCGAATAGCCCCCGTGATATGCAACTTTTAGGGAAGTCAGGGAAGTTAGGAACCAATATACACAGGCAGTTAGGAAAGCTAAGGCTAGCTTTTTCAAGCATAAATTTGCATCCTGTAGCACAAACTCCAAAAAGTTCTGGGACACTGTAGAGTCCATGGAAAATAAGAGCACCTCCTCCCAGCTGCCCACTGCACTGAGGCTAGGAAACACTGTCACCACCGATAAATCCACTATTTTTGAGAATTTCAATAAGCATTTCTCTACAGCTGGCCATGCTTTCCACCTGGCTATCCCTACCCCAATCAACAGCCCTGCACCCCCCACAGCAACTCGCTCAAGCCTCCCCCATTTCTCCTTCACCCAAATCCAGATAGCTGATGTTCTGAAAGAGCTGCAAAATTTGGACCCCTACAAATTAGCCGGGCTAGACAATCTTGACCCTCTCTTTCTAAAATGATCTGCCGAATTTGTTGCAACCCCTATTACTAGCCTGTTCAACCTCTCTTTCGTATCGTCTGAGATTCCCAAAGATTGGAAAGCTGCCGCGGTCAGCCCCCTCTTCAAAGGGGGTGACACTCTAGACCCAAACTGCTACAGACCTATATCTATCCTGCCCTGCCTTTCTAAGATCTTCGAAAGCCAAGTTAACAAACAGATTACCGACCATTTCGAATCCTACCGTACCTTCTCCGCTATGCAATCTGGTTTCAGAGCTGGTCATGGGTGCACCTCAGCCACGCTCAAGGTCCTAAACTATATCATAACCGCCATCGATAAGAGACATTACTGTGCAGCCGTATTCATCGACCTGGCTAAGGCTTTCGACTCTGTCAATCACAACATTCTTATTGGTAGACTCAACATCCTTGGTTTCTCAAATGATTGCCTCGCTTGGCTCACCAACTACTTCTCCGATAGAGGTCAGTATGTCAAATCGGAGGGCCTGTTGTCCGTACTTCTGGCAGTCTCAATGGGCGTTTCACAGGGTTCAATTCTCGGGCTGACTCTCTTCTCTGTATACATCAATGATGTCGCTCTTGCTGCTGGTGATTCTCTGATCCACCTCTACGCAGACGACACCATTCTGTTTACCCCTGGCCCTTCTTTAGACACTGTGTTAACTAACCTCCAGATGAGCTTCAATGCCAAACAACTCTCCTTCCGTGGCCTCCAACTGCTCTTAAATGCAAGTAAAACTAAATGCATGCTCTTCAACCGATCGCTGCCCGCACCTGCCCGCCCGTCCAGCATCACTACTCTGGACGATTCTGACTTAGAATATGTGGACAACTACAAATACCTAGGTGTCTGGTTAGACTGTGAACTCTCCTTCCAGACTCACATTAAGCATCTCCAATCCAAAATTAAATCTAGAATTGGCTTCCTATTTCGCAACAAAGCATCCTTCACTCATGCTGCCAAAAATACCCTTGTAAAACTGACCATCATACCGATCCTCGACTTCGGCGATGTCATCTACAAAATAGCCTCCAACACTCTACTCAACAAATTGAATGGAGTCTATCACAGTGCCATCCGTTTTGTCACCAAAGCCCCATATACTACCCACCACTGCGACCTGTACGCTCTCGTTGGCTGGCCTTCGCTTCATACTCATAGCCAAACCCACTGGCTCCAGGTCATCTGTAAGTCTCTGCTAGGTAAAGCCCCGCCTTATCTCAGCTTACTGTTCACCATAGCAGCACCCACCCGTAGCATGCGCTCCAGCAGGTATATCTTACTGGTCACCCCCAAAGCCAATTCTTCCTTTGGCTGCCTTTTCTTCCAGTTCTTTGCTGCCAATGACTGGAACGAACTGCAAAAATCACTGAAGCTGGAGACTCATTTCTCCCTTACTATCTTTAAAACCTCTTAGGGATCCCTTAAGCGCAAATCCCGCTCAAATCCCATTAGCGGGATTGATTTGACAACATCCAGTGAAATTGCAGAAGGCCAAATTCAAACTACAGAAATATAAATATTCAACATTCACGAAAATATAAGTGTAATACATGAAAATAAAGCTTAACTTCTTGTTAATCCAGCCGCTGTGTCAGATTTCAAAAAGGCTTTATGACAAAAGCACACCATACGATTATCTGAGGATGGCGCCCCGCATACAAACACATGAAAATCATTTTTCAACCAGGCAGGTGCGACACAAAAGTCAGAAATAGCCATATAATAAATGCCTTACCTTTGAAGATCTTCTTCTTTTTGCAATCTCAAATGTCTCAGTGACACAATGAATGGTCGTTTTGTTTGAATAATTCCTTCTTTATATCCCAAAATGTCCATTTATTTGGCGAGTTTGATTCAGAACTACACTGGTTCCAACATGACTACAAAGTATCGAATAAGTTACCTGTAAACTTGGTCCAAACATTTCAAACAACGTTCCTAATCCAACCTCTGGTATCCTAAATTGTAAATAATTGATCAAATTTAAGACGGGTTAATCTGTTTCCAATACCGAAGAAAAATAACACGGAGCACGCTCCTGTTCACACGCAACAAAAGACTAGGGACCTTTAGAGTGACACATACAAAGAACAGCACTACTTCTTCATTTCTCAAAAGAAAAACATCGATCAATTTCTAAAGACTGTTGATATCTAGTGGAAGCGGAACTGCAACCAGGTTCCTAATAAATAGGGTTTCCCATAGAAACCTATTGGAAAATCCTATGACCTCAATTTTGTTTCTTCCCTGGATGGTTTGTCCTCGGGGTTTCGCCTGCCAAATCAGTTCTGTTATACTCACCAATATTATTTTAACAGTTTTAGAAACTTTAGAGTGTTTTCTATCCAAATCCAATTATATGCATATCCTAGCTTTTGGACCTGAGTAACAGGCAGTTTACTTTGGTCACGCTTTTCATCCGGACGTCAAAATACTGCCCCCTAGCCTTAAGAAGTTTTAAGCACCAGCTGTCAGAGCAGCTCACAGATCACTGCACCTGTACATAGCCCATCTGTAAACAGCCCATCCAACTACCTCATCCCCGTACTGTATTTATTTATTTATCTTGCTCCTTTGCACCCCATTATCTCTACTTGCACATTCATCTTCTGCACATCTACCATTCCAGTGTTTAATTGCTATTTTGTAATTACTTTGCCACCATGGCCTATTTATTGCCTTAACTCCCTTATCTTACCTCATTTGCACTCACTGTATATTGACTTTTTTGTTTTCTTTTTTTCTACTGTATTATTGACCGTATGTTTTGTTTATTCCATGTGTCACTCTGTGTTGTTGTATGTGTCAAACTGCTATGCTTTATCTTTGCCAGGTCGCAGTTGCAAATGAGAACTTGTTCTCAACTAGCCTACCTGGTTAAATAAAGGTTAAATAAAAAAAATCTAAATTATAATAATAATATAGTGTATAAGAGGTCATACAATAAGTTTTGTAGTGATTCATATGTCGATGATATTTGCTGGTCTGTGGTGTGTAATGAGGAGCAACCAAACACTGCACTTGACGTATTTATGGAACTATTTATTCCAGTTACTAATAAGCACGCACCCATTAAGAAAATTACTGTAAAAACTGTTAAATCTCCTTGGATTGATGAGGAATTAAAAAATGGTATGGTTGAGAGGGATGAGGCAAAATGTATGGCAATTAAGTCTGGCAGCCCAACTAATTGGTAAATGTACTGCAAATTAATAAATAATGTGTCTAAACTAAAAAAAATGAAAAAGAAACTACACTATGAAACAAAGATAAATTATACAAAGAATTATTGTAAAAAGCTTTGGGGCACCTTAAATTAAATTTTGGGGAAAAAAGCCAACTCGGCTCCTTCATTCATTGAATCAGATGGCTCATTCATCAAAAAGCCCACTGTTATGACTTTTTCATTGGCAAGATAAGCAAACTTAGGGATGACATGCCAGCAACAAACACTGGCACTACACATCCAAGTGTATCTGACCAAATTAGGAAAGACAAGAGTTGTACTTTTGAATTCTGTATAGTCAGTGTGGAAGAGGTGAAAAAATTATTGTTGTCTATCAACAATGACAAGTCACCGGGGTCTGACAATCTGGATGAAAAATGACTGACGATAATAGCAGACGATATTGCCACTCCTATATGCCACATCTTCAATTTAAGCCTACTAGAGAGCGTGTGCCCTCAAGCCTGCAGGGAAGCTAAAGTCATTCCGCTACCCAAGAATAGTAAAGCCCCATTTACTGGCTCAAATAGCCGACCACTCAGCCTGTTACCAACCCTTAGCAAACTTCTGGAAAAAATGGTGTTTGACCAGATATAATGCTATTTCACAGTAAACAAATTTACAACAGAATTTACAACACACCACTTACACAAATGACTGATGATTTGCTGAGAGAAATTGATGATAAAATTATTGTGGGGGCTGTCTTGTTTGACTTCAGTGCAGCTTTTGACATTATCGCTCATAGTCTCCTGCCCGAAAAACGTATGTGTTATGGCTTTACACACCCTGCTATAATGTGGATAATGAGTTACTTATCTAACAGAACACAGAGGGTGTTCTTTAATGGAAGGCTCTCAAATATAATCCAGTTAGAATCAGGAATTCCCCAAGATAGTTGTTTAGGCCCCTTGCCTTTTTCAATTTTTACTAACAACATACCACTGAGTAAAGCCAGAGTGTCTATGTATGTGCATGACTCAACACTATACACGTCATTTACTACAGCGACTGAAATGACAGCAACACTCAGCAAAGAGCTGCAGTTAGTTTCACAGATGGTGGCAAGGAATAAGTTAGCCCTAAATATTTCTCAAACTTAAAGCATTGTATTTGGAACACTCACTAAACCCTAAACTCCAACTAAATATTGTAATAAATAATGTGGAAATTGAGCAAGTTGAGATGACTAAACTGCTTGGAGTAACACTAGATTGTAAACTGTCATGGTCAAAACATATTGATGCAGTAGTAGCTAAGACAGGGAGAAGTCTGTCTATAATATAGCGATGCTCTGCCTTCTTAATAACAACACTATCAACAAGGCAGGTCCTACAGGCCCTAGTTTTGTCGCACCTTGACTACTGTTCAGTAGTGTGGTCAGGTGCCACAAAAAAGGACGTAGGAAAATTGTAATTGGCTCAGAACAGGGCAGTATGGCTGGCCCTTGGATGTACAAAGAGAGCTAATATTAATAATATGCATGTCAATCTCTCCTGTCTGAAAGTGGAGGAGAGATTGACTTCATCACTACTTTAATTTATGAGAGGTATTGACATGTTGACTGCACCGAGCTGTCTGTCTAAACTACTGGCACACAGCTCGGACACCCATGCATTCCCCACAAGACATGCCACAAGAGGTCTCTTCACAGTTCCCGAGTCCAGAACAGACTATGGGAGGCACACCGTACTAGAGAGAGCCATGACTACATGGAACTGTCACGTTCTTTAAAATGAGCGGACCATCTTTCGTTAAGTGAAACTAGAAACAAAACAACAAAACTTACAAAGAATGTGACGTCGTAGTGTCACAAGCACATACACAAACAAACAATATCCCACAACCCAGGTGGGAACAATGGAGAACTTAAGTATGATCCCCAATTAGAGACAACGATAATCAGCTGCCTCTAATTGGGAACCATACCAAGCTCACCAACATAGAAAATTTAAACTAGAACACCCCCTAGTCACGCCCTGACCTACTACACCATAGAGAACAAAGGGCTATCTATGGTCAGGGCGTGACAGGAACTCTATTCCACATCAAGTAACTGATGCAAGCAGTAAAGTTAGATTTAAAAAACATACCAAAAAACAGCTTATGGAACATATAAAAAAACACCTTATGGAACAGCAACACAAACATACGCACAGACACCCACACACACACACAGACACATGCACACACATACACACACACACACACACACACACACACACACACACACACACACACACACACACACACACACACATGCACACACACACACACACACATGCACACACACACACACACACACACACACACGCGCACACTAACACACACACACACACACACACACACACACACACACACACACGGATTTAGTACTGTAGATATGTGGTAGTGGTGGAGTAGGGGCCTGAGGGCACACAGTGTGTTGTGAAATCTGTGAATGTATTGTAATGTTTTAAAAATTGTATAAACTGCCTTAATTTTGCTTGAACCTCCGGAAGAGTAGCTGCTGCTTTGGCAGCATTTTGGGAAGCCTGTACAGGCAAGAAGCTTTCCCCCCCCGCCCACCCCTCCCCCGCCCCCTTATGACACATCAGGATGTGATAATTGGCCACTGCAGAATTATGACGGCCTCTCCTTAAAGCCGCCCACCGGCTAGAATTATGCCGTAGTCCTGGAGCAGTCAGACCTTATTAAAATAAGAGGTGGTAGCAATGATTTCTGTGTATCGGAAGGAGGTGCTGACAGTTGTAACGGCTAAGCTGTCTTAAATCACAGCACGCTCGCTCTATTTGCTACCTGCTGCTGGTGTTGACACTGATGCACAGGGAGCGGAAGGGGGAAAGACGAGCCTTACATTTTTGCATTTTACAGTATCAAAGGGTGTTGTAGGGGGAGAATTTCCTAATGGGCTTGTGCCAGATATGATTGGCCATATTTAATGACGATGGTGGTTTGTGGTAGACGTAACAGAAATAGACATTCAGACATAACTGTTGACAACACAGTGATAAAGAGATATTCAATGATTTTGGAGACAGCCTACTTTGCTGTTGTGTCTGAAACAGTATTGTTTTAACCTAATAATAGTACGGTATTTAGTTATTCAATTATTTGTCAAGCCTCAAGGTCAATCCTCAAGGGTAGCGGTTAGTCTATGGATGTCTGAATGGAGATTTCAATAGACCACACCTCCCTCAAATGGCTTAAAGAAACCCCAAACAGGTTCCTCATACCTCACTAAACTGACACCAAACAGGGTCTCCATACCTCACTAAACTGACACCAAACAGGGTCCACATACCTCACAAAACAGAGTCCCCATACCTCACTAAACTGACACCAAACAGGGACATCAAACAGGGTCCCCATACCTCACTAAACTGACATCAAACAGGGTCCCCATACCTCACTAAACTGACATCAAACAAGGACATCAAAAAGGGTCCCCATACCTCACTAAACTGACACCAAACAGGGACATCAAACAGGGTCCCCATACCTCACTAAACTGACATCAAAAAGGGTCCCCATACCTCACTAAACTGACATCAAACAAGGACATCAAACAGGGTCCCCATACCTCACTAAACTGACATCAAACAGGGTCCACATACCTCACTAAACTGACACCAAACAGGGTCCCCATACCTCACTAAACTGACACCAAACAGGGTCCCCATACCTCACTAAACTGACACGAAACAGGGACATCATACAGGGTCCCCATACCTCACTAAACTGACATCAAACAGGGTCCCCATACCTCACTAAACTGACAGCAAACAGGGTCCCCATACCTCAATAAACTGACACCAAACAGGGTCCCCATACCTCACTAAACTGACACCAAACAGGGACCGCAAACAGGGTCCACATACCTCACTAAACTGACATCAAACAGGGTCCCCATACCTCAATAAACTGACACCAAACAGGGTCCCCAAATCTCAATAAACTGACACCAAACAGGGACATCAAAGAGGGTCCCCATACCTCACTAAACCGACATCAAACAGGGTCCCCATACTTCACTAAACTGACACCAAACAGGGTCCCCATACCTCACTAAACTGACACCAAACAGGGTCCCCATACCTCAATAAACTGACACCAAACAGGGACATCATACAGGGTCCCCATACCTCACTAAACTGACATCAAACAGGGTCCCCATACCTCACTAAACTGACATCAAACAGGGTCCCCATACCTCACTAAACTGACACCAAACAGGGACATCATACAGGGTCCCCATACCTCACTAAACTGACATCAAACACGGTCCCCATACCTCACTAAACTGACACCAACACGGACCCCATACCTCACTAAACTGGCACCAAACAGGGACATCAAACAGGGTCCCCATACCTCACTAAACTGACACCAAACAGGGTCCCCCATACCTCACTAAAATGACACCAAACAGGGTCCCCATACCTCACTAAACTGACACCAAACAAGGTCCCCCATACCTCACTAAACTGACACCAAACAGGGACATCATACAGGGTCCCCATACCTCACTAAACTGACATCAAACAGGGTCCCCATACCTCACTAAACTGACACCAAACAGGGTCCCCATACCTCAATAAACTGACACCAAACAGGGTCCCCATACCTCACTAAACTGACACCAAACAGGGACATCATACAGGGTCCCCATACCTCACTAAACTGACATCAAACAGGGTCCCCATACCTCACTAAACTGACATCAAACAGGGTCCCCATACCTCAATAAACTGACACCAAACAGGGACATCATACAGGGTCCCCATACCTCACTAAACTGACATCAAACAGGGTCCCCATACCTCACTAAACTGACACCAACACGGACCCCATACCTCACTAAACTGGCACCAAACAGGGACATCAAACAGGGTCCCCATACCTCACTAAAATGACACCAAACAGGGTCCCCATACCTCACTAAACTGACATCAAACAGGGTCCCCATACCTCACTAAACTGACATCAAACATGGTCCCCATACCTCACTAAACTGACACCAACACGGTCCCCATATCTAACTAAACTGGCACCAAACAGGGACATCAAACAGGGTCCCCATACCTCACTAAACTGACATCAAACAGGGTCCCCATACCTCACTAAACTGACACCAAACAAGGTCCCCCATACCTCACTAAAATGACACCAAACAGGGTCCCCCATACCTCACTAAAATGACACCAAACAGTGTCCCCATACCTAACTAAACTGGCACCAAACAGGGACATCAAACAGGGTCCCCATACCTCACTAAAATGACACCAAACAGGGTCCCCATACCTCACTAAAGTGACATCAAACAGGGTCCCCATACCTCACTAAACTGACACCAAACAGTGTCCCCATACCTCACTAAACTGACACCAAACAGGGTCTCCATACCTCACTAAACTGACACCAAACAGGGTCTCCATACCTCACTAAACTGACACCAAACAGGGACCTCAAACAGGGTCCCCATACCTCACTAAACTGACACCAAACAGGGTTCCCATACCTCACTAAACTGACACCAAACAGGGACATCAAACAGGGTCCCCGTACCTCACTAAACTGACATTAAAAACGGTCCCCATACCTCACTAAACTGACAAGGCACAAGGCGAGACCCAGGCACATATCAAGGCACAAGGCGAGACACAGATGCATACACAGGAGGCAGATGGTTGGAGTCTTACAATGTTTATTAATCCAAAAAGGGGTAGGCAAGAGAATGGTCGTGTACAGGCAAAAGGTCAATACCAGTTCAGAGTCCAATAGGTACCGAAGGGCAGGCAGATTCAAGGTCAGGGCAGGCAGGATGATCAGGCAGGCAGGAAAGTAGTCCAGAGTCAGGCAGTGGTCAAAACCGGGAGGACTATCAAAAGAGAATAGAAAAGGAGTACGGGGAAAAACACGCTGGTTGACTTGACTAAACATACAAGACGAACTGGCACAGAGAGACAGGAAACACAGGGATAAATACACTGGGCAAAATAAGCGACACCTGGAGGGGGTGGAGACAATCACAGGGACAGGTGAAACAGATCAGGGCATGACAATTTGAGCTTTCATGCCCCCCTTCCTCGTACTAATACACAGCTCAGGAACATTTGCTGTTGAATAGTAATAAGTCAGACAAGGAGCTAACCACAGTTGGGATAAATAAAAGCCATATTAATGGCCGCCCCGAAAAACAATCAAATGAAAACAAATTTACACCTTTTCAGAAAAGCCGTCGAGGGGTCTATCGGGCTTATGGAATACTCATTTCTCTACATTTTGACAAGTCGAGCTCGCCTCTCTCCTCTTCCGTGTTCTGCCTTAATGGCCATGCTAACAGAGAAATAATTGTCCGCGGCTAATTCCCAAACGTCACCCTATTCCCTATATAGCGCACGACTTTTGACCAGAGCCCTATTGGCGAATGGCCGTTTCAGGTTGCCTATCGGCCCCCACTTGAGTAATGTTGTGAGAGACACGGTTCACGTCGCCACCGGCAACACTGTCTGGGATTAAAATTCCTGATGCCTTTTATTGACGTGATTGTGATTTTGATGATGTCGAGTCGTGGGAAAGGTGGGATTACGATTGTTTGTAAGGGGTCTAAGCATTCCTAAACTGATAATAAGACAGCAGGCAAAGGCACACCACTGAACTCAATCAGTAGAAGTGAGCAGGGCTATCTGTGATCTGTGTATCGTGTGCTTGGTCCTGCTTTGAATGGGACATGACTAGAGGGGAGAGTTTTTTGACTACGCCAGTGATTTGAGCGATGAGACGTGGTGTGTGTGTGTGTGTGTGTGTGTGTGTGTGTGTGTGTGTGTGTGTGTGTGTTGTACCTTGCTGGTTATTTGCTTGTTAGTGTGTGCCTGTATGTGTGCATGTATTTTTATTAATTCCCTCAGGTATAATTAAGTATGTATTCTCTGAAGCACACAATTACTTAAACTCCCCACAAAGATCACACATCAAGTATGTGTTTGTAAATGCAGCTGTATACGAGCAATTCCACGGTAACAGTGTGATGCTGAGACAGATGTTTCACTTTAAAATGTATGTCAAACAAATACCCAAAGCTAAACACACTATACAACTCTAAGGACTACTTTTAAGAAATTTACTTGAAGAACAGCGCAGATGCAAAGTTTGGTAACAGAATGACGGCACCAACTGCACAAACCGTCATTCTGATACCAAACTTTGCATCTGCAATTTTTGTGTATGTGTGGGTACGTATGTGTGTTTACGTGTGTGTATGTGTGTGTCTAATGTGTATGTGTGTATGTGGGTTTCCAACAGTGATAGCTTCTCTCCAAACAGCCCTGACTCCTCCCCTCGGCCCAATTCGGTTGGTGCGACTCCAGCAGGCTAAATACAACTGTCGATCACCACCGTCTTCCTACCATTCTCTACCCAGCAGTCCCTTGCCCCTGCCCACCGCCGCCACCCACGCTGCAGGAGACAGATTAGCTGCAACCAAACTCTCAGTGGAGTTTAGAGAAGAGAGCACACACACACACACACACTGGATGAGAGCAGACACACACACACACACACACACACACACACACACACACACACACACACACACACACACACACACAGCTATTGATGTGAATTCTGTCTGCTCAAGTAAGGATGAGAGTTTGTGTCTCTGCTAGTCTCTCAGCTCCACTTATTTCTGATTGACTTATAAGGGTAAAGAGGACTTGGGACACACGTTTGGAGTCCACTGTGGATGGTGGGTAGGTTTTCAATGAACACTTTTGGAGAAGAGACTGACTGCTATGCCCTCACTGAAGAACCAACGTGTACGTTCATGGCATAGGCAAAAATAAATGCTATAATATCACCCTCCCTGATAGCCAGTTTACCACATGAATGATGTGCATCATAATGAATAGTCTACAGTTATATTAGGAATCATGCTCGTCTGCTAAAATGGTATCAGCTCATTTTCATCCTCACTAATAAACTCTGTCTATCTAATACATCTGGAGTGAAGTCTTTCACAGCAAGGGGGCAGTGTTGTCCTTCTCTGCCTCCACTCACAACCCTGTTGCAATATTCAAATAGGGCTGGATCTGATTTTCTTCTCTCTGTGTGGGAGAATTCTGATGCTCAATCATTTGCCTTTGTGTGGAGGGAAGAGCAGGGGCGCGGCCCAAGTGAAGAGGTGCCTCTTTTCGAGAACATGCACCTGTGTGTTAGGAGGTCATCCCACCTTGGGAGAGGTGATAGGAGGCGGAATCACTGAATATAATATAATAGAAGGAATGGAATTCCCAACATTCTAACAGAGGAGATGGACAAAAATAATAAATAGAAGTTGAATGTCCATCCTCAGTTTACGGCCTCAAAACAGCGGGAGTGGAAAACACAGAGCAAACAGCCATTGACTGTTCAAATAGCTGCATTGTCTCTGCTAGTGATCGACCTCAACACCTTTGTATGGGTAAACCTCCATGTGTAGCTTATAGGGAGAATGAGCGATGTTAAAGGAACAATGGCAAAATCAAATAAAATGTTATTTGTCACATGCGCCGAATACAACAGGTGTAGACCTTACTGTGAAATACTTACTTACAAGCCCTTAAACAACAATGCAATTGTAAGAAAAATAAGTGTTAAGTAAAAAATAGTAAAAAAATAAAAAATAAAAGCAACAAATAATTAAAGAGCAGCAGTAAAATAACAGTAGTGAAGCTATATACAGCGAGTACCAGTACAGAGTCAGTGTGCGGGGGCACCGGTTAGTCGAGGTAATTGAGATAATATGTACATATAGGTAGAGTTAAAATGACTATGCATAGATGATAAACAGAGAGTAGCAGCAGCGTAAAAGAGGGGGGCGGGGCAATGCAAATAGTCTCGGTAGCCATTTGATTAGCTGTTTAGGAGTCTTATGGCTTGGGGGTAGAAGCTGTTAAGAAGCCTTTTGGACCTAGACTTGGCGCTCCGGTACCGCTTGCCGTGCGGTAGCAGATAGAACAGTCTATGAGTAGGGTGGCTGGAGTCTTTGACAATTTTTAGGGCCTTCCTCTGACACCGCCTGTTGTAGAGGTCCTGGATGGCAGGGAGCTTGGCCGCAGTGATGTACTTGGCTGTACGCACTACCCTCTGTAGTGCTTTGTGGTCGGAGGCCGAGCAATTGCCATACCAGGCAGTGATGCTCTCGATGGTGTAGCTGTATAACTTTTTGAGGATCTGAGGACCCATGCCAAATCTTTTCAGTCTCCTGAGGGGGAATAGGCTTTGTCGTGCCCTCTTCATGACTGTCTTGGTGTGTTTGGTCCATGATAGTTTGTTGGTGATGTGGACAACAAAGGAACTTGAAACTCTCAACTTGCTCCACTACAGCCCCGTCGTTGAGAATGGCGTGCTCTGTCCTCCTTTTCCTGTAGTCCACAATCATCTCCTTTGTCTTGATCACGTTGAGGGAGAGTTTGTTATCCTGGCACCACACGGCCAGGTCTCTGACCTCGTCCCTATAGGCTGTCTCATCGTTGTCTGTGATCAGGCCTACCACTTTTGTGTCATCGGCAAACTTAATGATGGTGTTGGAGTCGTGCCTGGCCATACAGTTATGAGTGAACAGGGAGTACAGGATGGGGCTGAGCACACACCCCTGAGGGGCCCCGTGTTGAGGATCAGCATGATGGATGTGTTGCTACCTACCCTTACCACCTGGGGATGGCCTGTCAGGAGGTCCAGAACCCAGTTGCAGAGGGAGGTGTTTAGTCCCAGTGTCCTTAGCTTAGTGATGAGCTTTGAGGGCACTATGGTGTTGAACGCTGAGCTGTAGTTAATGAACAGTCTGTGTGTATGTGTGTGTGTGTGTGTGTGGGGGGGGGGGGGTGTATACACCACCATAATGAGTCATGTAATAAAACTGATCTGAGACCAGCAACTTACTATCTGCACCCTGCAGTGTTCCATTGTGAACATTGTTGGCAGATAAAGTACTATCTGCCTTCTGCCCTGGATTCAATATGAAATAAAAATGTACTGTAAGACAGTACTGTATGGCTGTTGCAATTTTTCCTTAACATTTTCCTGAATCTTCAAATCAACAGACTTAGCTTTTATAGATCCACATACTTTCCCTCCTACTCTCTCTACGTTGAATCCATTATCCAGTCAAGATAAGTGTAGCACCTGTATTGCAAAGCTGTAAAACCATAATTATTTTTGGCCAGATCATATTAATGTATAATGTTTCATGTTTAAACGTCTTTAATGTCTTTAATGTTTAATGTCTTGCTCTGTATTACACCCATCTCTGAATTTTTTTCCCCTTCAGTTTTCTAGATAGTTCTATAGAAAGCATTGAATATGGATCCTCTGCTCTATGCCTTTCTACCAAGGGTATCATCTTAGAATTCTGACAGGTCTAGGAGCGCAGCAGGTTACAGACCTTGTGCAAATTAAAAGAGCCAAATGTCAGCGATGTTTTGCTTACCTGCTGAGCGGTACACCTTCGATATCAGCAGTTCTACATGCCTGTACTACCACCCACTGTGCCAGCCATTAAGTATGCGTCTTATTTTTCATCAGGTAACAAGGTAATCTCCTATTATCCACTCCACTTTAATTTAATTTCCGTCTCTGAAAGTCTGAAAGTCTGACAAATATTCAGCATCGACTATTGCTTTGTACGGTATGCTCCCCGTATGTTCCTCAAATTGAATTTTGTGTTGTTTATTCCTTGAACAAATGTTGTTAACAGAACCGACTCTGCTATATCTGAGGTATGGGGGAGTGCAATTAATTCATGGTGTTGATTTTCTCCAATATCAAATCCTTATATGCAAATGACTTCCTTTCTCCCACCCTCTGCTTTCCTCAGCTCCTGGTAGGCTTCAGGCATTTTAATCCCAGTCAGTGTTGCCGGTGGCAACATGAACCGTGTATCTCACACTCTCTTACCGCTTCGAGTACTTCGACACATAGCCATGATGTCACAGCTGCAGATGTTTCACCCTGAGTAACTTTGCAGCTGTGTGTGTCTGTGTGTGTGTCAGACTTGATGTGTCTCGAGGGTGTAACGTAAGCCAGTACATTGTCTAGACCAGACGGGTCCAATTCGGCCCGCGGGTGGTTTAAATTTTTTTTATATATAATAAAAAAAGGAACACATTTGGGGTGGGGGGGGTGGTGACTGAACTCAAAACGCTTCAAAATTTCTGAAACCAAATGGAAACTGGATAAATGACAATGGACCTTACAGCCTTTTGACTGTGTCCAGCTCGCTAATAATCAACTAAATGACAGTCAGGGAGCATAGTAAATTCCCAAAATGATGGATAGAAGACTATTTTTACAAAATGTTGAAGGTGAGGAGATATAACACATTTTCAGTGTGGCCCTCAGGACCTCGTTGAAGACCGAATGTGGCCCTCGGGGCAAAATGAGTTTGACAGCCCTGGTCTAGACCCCACATGGAAGGGGGATCAACCCTCATGGCTAATGCCTACTAATGGTAATGACATATGAAAGGGGCATGATCTGAAACCATTCACTTGAGGATTTTGCTGCTTTGATTCCACCAGCTAACTTCAGAGCCTTACAGACACACAAATGTCTTACTCTAAATCTGTCTCTGTCTAGAAATGGAATGTATTGTACAGTGCTGTTCTAAGGTAATAGTAAAAATGCCTAATCCCCATGAAGTGCCAGATGTGTGTCAATGACTGAATTAGTAATCTCAATGCTAGATATGTAGTACTGCTATTGTTTCAGTTTATTGGGAATGTTGATGGTAATGGGAGTGAACCAGAGTGCGAATAATGGTAATTGAACCATTCTTCTATTTATTTACAATGCAATTTGTATTGCAATAGTGAGTCTATTCCAAATTAAACGAACATCCCCACCTCTAGGGCTGGGAGTTGCCAAGGACCTGACAATATTATCACGATACTTAGGTGCTGATAAGATATGTATTGCGATACACACAATTCTATACTGTAGGTATTGCAAATCGATGCTTTGATTTTATTTCGATGTTCCAAACATATTGCTCACCATATGTCTGCTGCAGAGGGACAAGAGAGAGCCATGAGAAAACAACTTTCGATCAGTCATGGAAATAAAAGTGCTGAAAACAAACTGGCTCCCATATTTAAAAAGAAGCAGGAGAACAAGATATGAAGGAAAAATACTTGACTTCTGGTTCAGGTACAGCCAACTAGAGCTCAAATAATATTGTGATATTGTCAAAACAATACGATATGATATATCATCAAAAACAGTATCCCAATTTGTAACTTTTCTCCCTACGAGAAAGGAAGTTTTGTCAGCAAGACACATCAATTAATTCAGGCTACAAGAGTGAGACCTAATGACAATCGCTGAATGCAATTACACTTTTTGATGTTTTTGTAACAGACGTCTTTCCATTCATCAAATGGTGCGAGTCCACAGTGCACTAATTGGATGCTGGAATTATTTTGGAGTGGACGAACATCTGCAGGTAGCAGTTTTTTTTAAAGTATTTTGGTTGACAATAAGATTAAACATCATGACTGGTTGTGTTAATGCCAAAGTAAAAGGCAATCAAAAAAATGTTACCGCGAAATGACATGTCTTTACTATAAGGCGCATAAAAATGTCTTGTGCACGCAGGTCAAGGGACAAATATAGAGACCCCCTGAATGTCGCAGTATAATTCGCAATCTGGAGTGAACTAATTATTTTAAGTGTTAGGTAATAAAGTAGTTGCATAAAGTAGTTAAGGTAATAAAGTAGTTAAGGTAATAAAGTAGTTAAGGTAATAAAGTAGTTGCAGGGTGCTCTAGACCTGCCAAAACATTCATCTTCCAAAGATTGTCTTGTCTTGTCATCTAATTGTATGTGAATGATCTAGTCTATATGTGAGAGGAGATCATCATTGCTCTACTTGGTTGTGCTTTGTTCTTCTTTTCTGCCGTGTAGTTTAAAATACCACACAGTCAGAGCCACGTCTGCTTTTGATTTGAAACACTTCTATTTAATAACCTTACATGGAACAAATTAGTGTCTGAAGAAATTGAAAGTGAATGTAATTGTTGTCGCTGTAGCTGTCTCTTGAACTGAAGCGAAAAGGTCCTACTCATGAGATACTATTTTAAACGGTCACTTCTACTGCTAATCAATAAATGTTGCATTAATTGAATGATAACAGGTCATAGACGTGAATTTTAGCTCACAGTAGTCAGGCGCACATGCACGCATGCACAAACAAGTGATGTTTAATATATTGTATGACAGACAGCAACCAAATACAGATACGATGTTGCCTACCAAATAGGCAAACCATTCTATCCTCACTACCAACCAGAGACAATGTAAAACAAACCTTAACATTGTCCACATATCTACAATTTACCCATCAACAGTCTGACAACAGTCTGACAACAGTGTGAACTGAACTGTGGGGGAAGTTTTTCCTTGTCTCGCAAGCTGGTTTGATTCAACTTACTAGAGCTCCGTTCAGGGAAATATTGATCACGGAAAACACAAGTGTGATTTTCAAGTGGGCAGTAAAGTGTAGCCTTTTTAAGCACAAGCTGATGCCTTTTTGACAACAGAATTAGCTGTCCTCTGCCTGCCTTTTTCGCTGGAGCTCTCAACTCCTAACGCAGTAACAGACAACATTGGCCTGTTATGTTGTCTTGCGGGATCTTGTTACGGCTCCTGCACGGGGGATCTCTGTGAATGCCCTGTAATTCCTCAACTAAACGGCTCCCAGTGCTTCTGATCTCTCAGGCACGCAGGCAGACCACGGAAAGTGATGCTACTGCCGCCACCGCTGAGACGGTTTTCAGGCTTAGTGCCCAGGGGCAAGGTAGTTTTATGGATCTGGCTGATGGAAAATCCAGTGCTAAGCCCCCTAAAGGCAGAATGGAAGTTTACCGAGATGTCCAGAAAGAAGTGGCCCTGTTGTCTAAATGATCTGATTGAGGGAAAAAGTGACATTTTGTCTTTCCTTTACCTTTCTCTTTCTCTCCATCTTTCTCTACCATCATCTCTCCCTGTCTGTCTCGTCATCCCTTTTTCCAGGCTTGAGCGAAAAAGCAAACAGTTTGTGTCAGGGGATTTGGGGATGTGTTCGAAACGAAGGATGAGACTTGGGCGCACTGGGCGTGCCTTTTGTTAATAGAATACGCATGGCTGGCTCTCCCTGGGGCTGTTGGCGAAGAGACGAGAACTAAAATGTTAATGTTATTACTGACATGAATTCTCACAGAACTTGTTAGTTCCTTACCACATCTAAAATGGTGAACTTACTAAATGAAATGAGAGGTTGACTGTGTGATATTAGGTTGCTTCTTGTGTAAATATTTTCTGTCTGGATTTTAATGATTCTATGTCGTACTGGTAAGTAAACTCCAATGGAGGAGCATTGTCATGATTTTGGATTGCCGAATGTGATGACAGGTGTGCTGTGCTGTATCTACAGTAGGTAAACATGTGCCACCTCATAGAGGCCCAAATTAAACTAAAAGTTCCAGGCAAATCTTCCATTGACATCTGAACATTTGACAAGGGTCCTATGGGGCTTTGACAAAGACCTGTGATCTCGCACGTCTGCTAATGTTCTAAGGACATGAGCCACAAATCAACACAAGGCCGACGCTCGAAGCCGTGTTCCTGTTCCATGCAGTTTGCGTGGGCGGACATGGTATATAAAATTCCTTTAACATGGTTGTTTGTCTGAAAGAATGATGATGCGTCGATGGGACACCTGTTCTGCTGAGTTGACGACTAAAAGCCCCCCCCCCCACTCCCCCCATGCTGTGTGGGAGTGACAAGAGGGGAGAACATGATGGAGGCTACGAAGGTTGCCTGAGGTGTGTTTTCCATAATACAAACAGAGCGTTGGATCGGAACCTGCCTGTGAATCATCCTAGCCTGAATTGGAGTCAAAATGTCAAGGTTTTCAACGATTTACAAACCGCAATGGATGAATCTATGAATCATACAGTGCACTGCCGATACAAAAAGCCAATGTGGGAAACCAACAGAAAGCCGTATACAAAAGCAGGCTTCCAGTATTGACATCCTCTTGATCTCCCTTCACTTACTCCATTTGAGGTATTTCGGTCCCTTGGTTTCGCTTGTCCAAAGTGTAATTTAAAGAGTGTCAGAAGGAGATATTGTGTTCCCTTCCTCTACCCTTCTTCCCTTCCTCTACCCTTCTTCCCTTCCTCCACCCCTCCTTCCCTTCCTCCACCCCTCCATCCCTTCCTCCACCCCTCCACCCCTCCATCCCTTCCTCCACCCCTCCTTCCCTTCCTCCACTCCCTTTCCCTTCCCCCACCCCTCCTTCCCTCCTTCCCTTCCTCCACCCTTCCTTCACTTCCTCCACCCCTCCTTCACTTCCTCCACCCTCCTTTCCTTCCTCCATTCTTTCCCACCTCCCTCCTTTCCTTCCTCTCCTCCCCTTCATATTTATGCTGTGGAACACAAGTAAAGTATTTCAGCAGTTCATATTTGTGCTGTGGAACACAAGTAAAGCATTTCAGCAGTTCATATTTGTGCTGTGGAACATGGATAAGTCTTTCAGCAGTTCACCCCTCCTTCCCTTTCTCTACCCCTCCTTCCCTTCCTCCAACCCTCCTTCACTTCCTCCACCCTTCCTTCCCTTCCTCCACCCTTCCTTCCCTTCCTCCACCCTTCCCTTCCTCCACCCCCCTTTCCCTTCCTCCACCCCTCCTTCCCTTCCTCCACCCCTCCTTCCCTTCCTCCACCCCTCCTTCCCTTCCTCCACCCCTCCTTCCCTTCCTCCACCCCCCTTTCCCTTCCTCCACCCCTCCTTCCCTTCCTCCACCCCCCTTCCCTTCCTCCACCCCTCCTTCCCTTCCTCCACCCCTCCTTCCCTTCCTCCACCCCCCTTTCCCTTCCTCCACCCCTCCTTCCCTTCCTCCACCCCCCTTCCCTTCCTCCACCCCCCTTCCCTTCCTCCACCCCCCTTTCCCTTCCTCCACCCCTCCTTCCCTTCCTCCACCCCCCTTTCCCTTCCTCCACCCCCCTTCCCTTCCTCCCCCCCTTCCCTTCCTCCACCCCTCCTTCCCTTCCTCCACCCCTCCTTCCCTTCCTCCACCCCCCTTTCCCTTCCTCCACCCCTCCTTCCCTTCCTCCACCCCCCCTTCCCTTCCTCCACCCCCCTTCCCTTCCTCCACCCCCCTTTCCCTTCCTCCACCCCCCTTCCCTTCCTCCACCCCTCCTTCCCTTCCTCCACCCCTCCTTCCCTTCCTCCACCCCCCTTTCCCTTCCTCCACCCCTCCTTCCCTTCCTCCACCCCCCTTCCCTTCCTCCACCCCCCTTCCCTTCCTCCACCCCCCTTTCCCTTCCTCCACCCCTCCTTCCCTTCCTCCACCCCCCTTCCCTTCCTCCACCCCCCTTTCCCTTCCTCCACCCCTCCTTCCCTTCCTCCACCCCCCTTCCCTTCCTCCACCCCCCTTCCCTTCCTCCACCCCCCTTTCCCTTCCTCCACCCCTCCTTCCCTTCCTCCACCCCCCTTCCCTTCCTCCACCCCCCTTCCCTTCCTCCACCCCCCTTTCCCTTCCTCCACCCCTCCTTCCCTTCCTCCACCCCCCTTCCCTTCCTCCACCCCCCTTCCCTTCCTCCACCCCTCCTTCCCTTCCTCCACCCCTCCTTCCCTTCCTCCACCCCCCTTTCCCTTCCTCCACCCCCCTTCCCTTCCTCCACCCCTCCTTCCCTTCCTCCACCCCTCCTTCCCTTCCTCCACCCCCTTTCCCTTCCTCCACCCCTCCTTCCCTTCCTCCACCCCCCTTCCCTTCCTCCACCCCCCTTCCCTTCCTCCACCCCCCTTTCCCACCTCCCTCCCTCCTTTCCTTCCTCTCCTTCCCTTCATATTTATGCTGTGGAACACAAGTAAAGTATTTCAGCAGTTCATATTTGTGCTGTGGAACATGTGTAAAGTATTTCAGCAGTTCATATTTGTGCTGTGGAACATGTGTAAAGTATTTCAGCAGTTCATATTTGCGCTGCGGAACACGGTTAAAGTATTTCAGCAGCTCATATTTGCGCTGTGGAACACAAGTAAAGTATTTCAGCAGTTCATACTTGCGCTGTGGAACAAGTATTTCAGCAAATATCCCTCCTGACAGTCCATAGATCAGAAGAGGTAATACCTCAGCGCCTGTTCCAATAGAGTGAGCGGCCATGTCACGGAGGACGTTTCCGCTGTTCTCTCCTTTCCTCACCTCCATTTGTTATTGCTGGTGTCATTTTTTGTGTCTGGCAGACAATGTCTTGGCATGCAACTTTTGAAAAATCCCTTTGTTTTGGGCATTGTTCCTTTCTATTTGTCTTTCATTTAACCTCATTTTTGACAAAACTAGCTTTTTCCTCAATTCATGTATGGTGGTATATCAGGAAAGAAGACTGCATGCAACAGGAATACTTTTTATTTGACCTGTATTGTCATAGCAAAATAATCCTGCACCAACAGATTGCAGATCTAACAGACGTGGAAGTCGATTAAGGCAGCCCCCCACACCTCTCTGAATCAGAGAAGACACAGCTGAATGCATTCAGTTGTTCAACTGACTAGGTATCCCCCTTTTCCTATCCCTAACAAGAAAATACCATGTGTGTTTAGACTGCGAGGTGTACAAAACCTTAAGAACACCTGCTCTTTCCATGACTTAGACTGACCAGGTGAATCCAGATGAAAACTATGATCCCTTATTGATGTCACTTGTTAAAGCCATTCTATCCGTGTAATTGAAGGGGAGGAGACAGGTTAAAGAAGGATTTTTAAGGCTTTAGACAATTTAGACATGGATTGTGTACGTGTGCCATTTAGATGGTGAATGGGCAAGACAAAAGATGTTAGTGCCGTTGAACGGGGTATGGTAGTAGGTGCCAGGTGCACCAGTTTGTGTCAAGAACTGCAACACTGCTGGGTTTTTCATGCGCAACAGTTTCTTCTGTGTATCAAGAATGGTTTACTACCCAAAGGACATCCAGCCAATTTGACCCAACTGTGAAAAGCATTGGAGTCAACATGGGCCAGCATCCCTCTGGAACGCTTTCGACACATCGTAGAGTCCATGCCCCGACGAATTGAGGCTGTTCTGAGGGAAAAAGAGGGGGTTCAACTCAATATTAAGAAGGTGTTCCTAATGTTCGGTATACTCAGTGTATATACAGTAGGTAACTGCAATACATGAGGTAGAGTATATAATAATATATCAAACCACTTCCATAACCCAACATTTGATAGAAACCCCTATCTGTAAACCTCATGAGAGAAAAAAACAACAAAACTTCCCTCCGTCTCTCCTTCCTTTAGAGCAAAGCGAAACAACCTCAGCTAGCTCTCACAGCCCAGTCACAGGCACCTAATTACAGAATAAGTTGTGGCGCGGTGAGGCTCGGTGATATCTCAGAAAGAGAGTTAGGCGCTAAACATTCCCTGATGCTGCAAAACATATCTCGTTAACTATATATTATTAACGATGTGCTTTGTTTGACAAGCCAAGGCCATGTTTATTGTCAGTGATGTCATAGGAGGCTATTGCATCCGTAATTTGACGTCTTCACCTAAAAGAAATCATGCGGTAGCACGTCATCCATGTCTTTTGGTGCTCTATAACCCGCAGCGTGTTTTTCATCCTCTACTATGCCTGCATGCTGTGGTGTTGTGTTGAATGTCAGTATACACCACTACCTCCTAACACTGCCAGCGTGGCTGTTACCACCAAGAGGGATGAATCATACATGTTTGCGACAAGGATGTGAGCAAGACTATGGAAAGGCAAACTGCAGGAAAATAGTGGCGATAGTGTCATGGGGAAGAATGAAAGGGTTGGGTGGATGCGGATCTGTACATCCGACCTGGGTGGTGGGTGGTGGGTGGTGTGGTACCTAGTGAAGCACGGCGCTTTGAAGACAGGCACAGAGGGGAGGGTATGGCTTTCCACATGTGTTGGGGATCTTCTGGGCATGTCTGTCTGCATGGGCGAGTCTTTCATCATTCTCAAATCTTTAAGTCTATGCCAGCTCTTAGTTTCATGACTTTACAGAAGAAAAATGGACCAAATTAAGTCAAAACAAAATGTCTGGTTTTCAACATTTGCTGAACTTTTCCTACCCTTCCAGACTGTTTTTGTTGAAAGAACACTCTTTCAGCCCCAGTCTGTGGGTACTGGAACTTCCCAGCTAGGAGGCACTGGATACTTTTGACCTGTAGACCGCACCGTCTCCAGCAGTATCCAAACCTCATGGTGTGCCGGGCAAGCCGACCACACTAACAAAACGACTGGCTCAGTTAATGATGAGACAGACCTGCTATTTATCATGTAGATCAGAGCTTCCCACGTATGAAAGAGGCCAATATTTACGGTAGGCTTGTGACTGATAGCATTGTAAAGGGGGACGCCTGTGAAGTGCTCAATATCCATCCCACTGTGAACGAGGACTTGTACGGAGTTTGTTTTTCAAAAAGGTGAATTCAAGGACACACTTTCAGTACTTTGATGAGAGAAAACATAGAACTAAAATAATGTATAAAAAAGTTGCTGAGTTATTTTTGGTATGGCTCAGCTAATATATTTTAAAAAGATATATATATTTTATATATATATATATATATATATATATATATATATTTACCAAAAAATATATGGGGGATTGGAAATGATGCAGACAATTACATTGATGGAAGCTACAATCTATATGCAATATGAAAGCTGATCTACCCCTTAAATTGTTTTAATTCTAATAATTATTAACTTTACAGTAATATAATACTGATAACCATTCAATAGAGACAATAAAAAGTAGGGTTGATGTTCAAATACTTGCAAGTACATGCACCATATGGTAGATATTAAGTAGTGCTACAGAGACATATTTGAAAATAGGGTTTTGGCCATGCTCTATCCACATGCTATGTTTTCTCTCAGGAAAAAACTCCTGTTCTGTCCATTTGCTACACTGATGTGGCATACATGCAGCAAAGCACATGATGTGAGAGGGTATGATCGATAACCTGACAACATAGTCAGTCGGAACAGTAATCAATACGGCATGGCCATGGTTTTTTAAAAAAATGACTGTGGTATGACACTCACTCAAGAGGAAAGAAAATCCTCGTCTCTGTGAAACAACAGACTTCAATTATTTATGTGAAATGACTCGGCATCGGGAAGAACGGTGATAAAGCACTGTAATAACATTAAATGCTACACCAAAAAACGAACAGTAAACAACAAGTCTTTGGAAATCTCAATATTCCACAGAGACACTCATCTGAATAACACGAGGGAGGAGGGAAAAATGGTTGTCAGAGGCACAAAATATGCCACATGATGACTTCAAGACAGTAAGGGATAGCTTGTTTCATCCCCTCTTTTCTAACTCACATAGGTAGATGTTTTCCTTGTGTACTTCTACACCCAATAAATCAACTCTACCAACCTAGTGTTTAGTCCTCTCTCTCCCTCTCTCCTGCTCTCTCTCTCTCCTGCTATCCCTCTCGCCTTTCTCACTCTCTCTCCTGCTATCCCTCTCTCCTTTCTCACTCTCCCTGTTAACGGGGAGAGAGACAGTAATCCTCTTAAAATGCTCTTTAAGCAACCATTTGTCATCCTGGTTGCTGCATGCTGCATCTTAGGAGCCCTAGTCGCATTGGTAAAGAGGAGGGATAGGGGAAACAGAGGAAAGAAAGGGTGATGGCAACCACAGTCACGAAGCCCCCTTTGTAAACGGGCGCTTTTCAGAGTCATTAAGGGAGTCTCCGGGAGCCCGCAACCCTCGTAATGGCTGCGAGTGTCAACCCTGAACATCTTTCCTCTTAACTGCAATCGTTCGTGAAATAGAATCCCTTAGCATTGTTCGTCTCCCGGAGTGACTATGTACGTAACCGTGGCTTTAGTTATCATCAGAATCATTCTCAGATAAAAAGGACAAGAGCTGGGCTTCTGTGAGGAAGACAGGAAGTAATAGATAGACTAGAAAAACTTCCATGAGGATCCATGATGTTCTGTTTGCGGAGGATAAAGTGCCTCTCTGGGCTTTGGGGTGGTATGGTTGCCACCGGTTACAACTGGTTTCAATGGGTTTCTTTTGAAATGGGGAAAGTAGTACGTTTCAAGCACCAAACAGCATTGATAATGTATTTTATTTTTCTTACCTCACTTATCATTTGATTTCTAAATATGTGATGTGGAGGTATATTTAAATGTTCAGTATGTATAGAAACATCAAGGCTAGTAGTACTCAGATTAAATCGTTTGATGGGTTCACACAAGTTGTTTCTAAAGCACCACCATCCAATGTCCTTAATTACATAATGCTGTGAATAAAACGCCGCTTTACTTTTTGGACGAATTTGAATGCTGTCAACAATGAGGCTTCGCTGCAACAAAAGAGCCCAACTTCTTTTACTGATAAGCTGCTGTAATCGTAACGCAACAGCAGAGGGAATTGTGATTTAACTCAATTTATATGTAAATGTAATATATCCTGTATAATGAGCTTATAGTGTCATGTTGGCATCTCTCCGGTTTGTTTGCCTCTTCGTTCAAGATGGTAACTGCAATCAATGTCATTACCTGATTTTTTTTTATTTTCCCCTAGACCGACTGAGATTTGCATAGCTTATACATACTCATTGTGAGAGATTTGCTTCAGTGAAAAGGAAAGGCTAGAAAATAGAAAACAAAAGAATGCGGCTTGAGAATGAAGAGTCGATTGTATCTATAAAGGCCCATCATTTCCCTCTTTCGACTTGACTCAAGATTTGGTTGTCTATTCAGCTCATGTGAATGGATGCACAATCATGTTAATAGTAGCAACATTTTTGTTTCTTTTTCTTGAGACCCAGGAATTAATCTGATGATTTTGATGATTAGCTTCCACAGACTGAATTAACAAATAAATAGGCAGGGTGGAACAACAATGATGTTGAGAGCAGTTTTTTTGTGTGGCCTAGAATTTAATTGGAGCTTCACTGGCTTGTAATATACACGCATGCATCATTGTGCAATAAGTAAATGGCCCATGACTTGTTTACTAAGGCCGCAAGTCAGCACTTTGCAGGATGCTATGCAGTCGATGTGGGATGAGAGTGGAAAGAAAATGGTGACATAAAACAGCTGGCTCCTGAAGAGCTCGTTTTGAGTTTAATTTGCATTAAAGACAGAAACTGTGATGTTGAAAGAGAATTATTAAAGGGAAACATGTTCTACTTCATATTCATCATCCTCAGCACCACTCCAACATCAGCATATGTGAAAATGGCAAAGTTCTATGTTATGTAGTGAAAAAAATTTAGGAAGATAAGTGTTTCCAATGACATCATCAACCAATTAGTAGGCAAATAGTAGGCAATTAGTGGGCAATGCCAACTCATAATTGGTTAAAATTACACGATGCACACTGATAATGTCATTGGAAAAATGTATCTTCCTCTACCTCTTTTCTACAAAACCTAGAAATGTGGAATTTTCACATTTGTTGATGTTGGGTTGGTGCTGGAGATGATGAATATGAAATTGAACATTTTAGAAACGTCCCTTAATGGAAACACACCCTAATAGGGATTTTTATTTAGATATAACATCACAATCAACATTTACTTTTTTTGTATTATACTTTTTCTGAAATATGTTATTAAAATATGCAAATGAGGCAACATCTCATTAAATATGCACATATTTGCAAATCTGGACACTGGATTAAGTCAGCCTAATGTTTTGGTTTCATTTTTTTACGACCCTCCAGGACTTAACTTGTCAGAGTAAATTGTGGATAAATACTTTTTTCATCTTTCTATCTGTAAAACACTAAACACAAAATGTTATGGATAATTTTTTTTACAACATATCATCAATTTCCTCTGGGCAAGTCTTGGAAAAATATCTAAGGATAACCACACACAATTTGGTGAATGTAGATGCTTCTGAAGCTGAGGAAAATGAGCTGGTGGGAAATGGCTGTTAAACACAAGTACACTTATTTAGGACCAATCACCATCTCTTTAAAGTAAATTACTATAATCCAGTTTGTTACATTCTGTATTAAATGGGCTTTTAAATTATGTGTTATTGAAATTATGGATGTATGTCCATTTTAAAGTAGTTCAAATGCACTACATTTTTATGACAGTAGTATAACAAACTAAAGAAAATATACATTTTCATCAAGATTGACATTTGTAGGTTTGCTTTTTGAAAATATTAGTATTAATGGCCCAAAATACCAACAAATCGCAAAATTCATAGGTACAGTAGATGCAAAAATGTAAGATCAGAGCATATTTCTTACATTAAAGCACTTAGCGTATCGTGAGAAAAAATCAAGCCCATCTCTTATCTGCTCAGAAGCTTGTATTCTCACTCCAATGGGCAAATGATGGTCACGTTCCAGGTAATTTTTATTGGAGTCACGTTGCAAAGTTCTCACATTGCCTGGGTAACATCTCAGGCATTACCTGAATACGTTACTTCCCTTTGATTTGTCTTGCCTTCCAGGTTACCCATTTTGTAAATATACTGTATATTATGTTCTAGAACCATTACATGTACCCATCTCATTGTTATTTAATTATTAGAGATATACAAAGTTTTTGCACCCACCATGCGTCATGTCCGCAATGGTCATGTGAGGTGAAATGTGTAGATTTTGGGATGTGAACTCTCAGTGTGTTTGACCTGACGAAGATCCGTTTCTGATCGAAACGTTGTCAATAAAGCGGTGAATTGGGAGCTTTAACGGTGTGCGGGCCTTCTTGTTCTATACCAGTATTCTTTATTAGCCCAGCACCTACGTTTTTAAGGATGTGCGTATGACCACAAACTTTCTATAAACATCTCAGGAACCACATTAATATGATCTAGCAATCTTAGATGCGTAGTGTGAGTGTAAAAAAAGATGACCTGGAATGCACCCTGTATATCAAAGTCTCTTCAGCCTTCCCAGTCTGGTAGGTTCAGGTCAAGAGAGGAGGCATGTACTGTGTACACTACCGTGGTGGCGGAGAGTACAACATCAAGATTCATTAAAAGGCAAATGAGCAGCATGTTCTAAAACCATGTCCAATGCCACCAGGAGCCCAAATTGAGTGGAAGAAGCAGGAAGCGTGGTCAGAGAAGTGCAATTCAGTCCCGCCAGGATTTCACAGGATTTTTGGTGATATTTGCAGATCCCTCTTTTTGTGTTGCGGTGATGGGTCTGTTTTATGCGAAAATTTTGTGATGATTTGACTGTTTTAGGCAGAAATAAAATGGCGCCAGAGCAGAAGGCAGATGTTTTACGTGCCCCCAACCGTTATGTTTGTTTATCTGCGTTGTTTGTAAAAAAATGTTTTACTCATTGTGTACATAATGTTGCCGCTACCGTCTCTTATGACCGAAAATAACTTCTAGAAATCATGACTGCGATTACTCACCACGGAATAGCAGAATACTTTTTCTTCTTTTACGACTCTGATGAGCCCGAGGCAGAGGATATACAGCTCCCTTGGGAACTAGCCCCGAGGCGATCGAATATACCCCCACTTCCCTCAATTCGGCAAGCAAATGTGCAATCTTTGGACAATGAAATCGATGACTTATGTTTAAGATTAAACTACCAACGGGACATTAAAAACTGTAACATCTTATGCTTCATGGAGTTGTGGCTGAACGATGACAACATCAACATACAGCTGGCTGGTTATACGATGTACCGGCAGGATAGAACAGCGGAGTCTGTAAGACAAGGGGCGGCGGTCTATGTATTATTTGTAAACAACAGCTGGTACACGATATCTAAGGAAGTCTCGAGCTATTGCTCGCTTGAGGTAGAGTTTCTCATGATAAGCTGTAGACCACACTACCTACCGAGAGAGTTTTCATCTGTATTCTTTGTAGCTGTTTACATACCACCACAGTCAGAGTCTGGCACTAAGATAGCATTGAATGAGCTGTATTCCGCCATAAGCAAACAAGAAAACGCTCACCCAGAGGGGGCGCTGCTAGTAGCCGGGGACTTTAATGCAGGGAAACTTAAATCAGTTTTCCCAAATTTCTATCAGCATGTTAAATGTGCAACCAGCGGGAAAATAACTCTGGACCACCTATACGCCACACACAGAGACGCATACAAAGCTCTCCCTCGCCCTCAATTTGGCAAATGTGACCATAATTCCATCCTCCTGATTCCTGCTTACAAGCAAAAATTAAAGCAGGAAGCACCAGTAACTACATCAATACAAAAGTGGTCAGATGAAGCAGATGCTAAGCTACAGGTGTCACGGCTGTCTTCATAAATGGACCAAGGCGCAGCAGGTATGTGAATACTCATCTTTAATTACCCAACAAAAGGAGTAAAGCATCCACAGGAAACCATAAACACGACAGCAGCAACAGTTTGCAGGCTAGAAAACGCAGTGCAAAACAACCACCCACAAACCCCAGTGACAAACATACTCCTACATATATGACTCCCAATCAGGAACAACGATCCCCAGCTGTTCCTGATCAGGAGTCACAAGACACACAGAACAATCAAACACACACAAGACTGCCACGTCCTGACCCCCAAACTACTACAACAGCTCCATCTGCTGGTCAGGACGTGACAGTACCCCCCCCTCAAGGTGCAGACCCCGGAATGCACCTAACAACAAAAAGAAACACCAACAAACAAAATCCCCAACAAAACCCATAAACACTAACCCTTAAACAATAAGGGAGGGAAGGGAGGGTGGCTGCCGTCACCGACGGCACTGTGCTACACCCCCCCTCCCCAACACACCTATCTCTGGAGGTGGCTCCGGTTCTGGCCGTTTCAGGCTGTCGGGGCGGTCTGGCAGCTCGGGGCAGTCTGGCAGCTCGGGGCAGTCTGGCAGTCTGGCAGCTCGGGGCAGTCTGGCAGCTCGGGGCAGTCTGGCAGCTCGGGGCAGTCTGGGCAGTCTGGCAGCTCGGGGCAGTCTGGGCAGTCTGGCAGCTCGGGGCAGTCTGGCAGCTCGGGCAGTCTGGGCAGTCTGGCAGCTCGGGGCAGTCTGGGCAGTCTGGCCACTCGGGGCAGTCTGGGCAGTCTGTTGTCTGACGACTGTTGACTGGCGGGCAGCTCTGACGACTGTTGACTGGCGGGCAGCTCTGACGACTGTTGACTGGCGGGCAGCTCTGACGACTGTTGACTGGCGGGCAGCTCTGGTGACTGTTGACTGGCGGGCAGCTCTGGTGACTGTTGACTGGCGGGCAGCTCTGGTGACTGTTGACTGGCGGGCAGCTCTGGTGACTGTTGACTGGCGAGGCTGGGCTGACACACTAGATTCTTGATGCGTGGGGCTGGTATTGGACGTACCAGACTGGGAACACGTACCTCCATGCTAGTGCGGGGAGCTGGCCTGGGGCTCCATTCTTGCACCGCAAAACTGCCCTTGTGCCCCCCCCAAAAAAATTCTTGGGGCGGCCTCTCGAGTTTCCTCAACTCTTCCATCGCCCTGGAAACGCTCCTCCTTAACTCTGCCCACGTCCATCCTTCCTCCTCGTTCCTCTGCTGCTTGGTCCTGGTGAGGTGGGTGGTTCTGTCACAGAATATGTCATACTTGTCGTTGAATATATCGTATGGGAGAGAGAAGGACCAAGGCGCAGCGGAAGTGTGGACACTCATTCTTTTAATTGGTAAAAGGCAAAGCATCCACCGGAAAACAAAACAATAAATGATACTCACAACATGGACAGTCTCACAGGCTATGCAAACGCAGTGCAAAACAACCACCCACAAACCCCAGTGACAAACATACTCCTACATATATGACTCCCAATCAGGAACAACGGTTCCTGATCAGGAGTCACAAGACACACAGAACAATCAAACACACACAAGACTGCCACGTCCTGACCCCCAAACTACTACAACAGCTCCATCTGCTGGTCAGGACGTGACAACAGGATTGTTTTGCTAGCACAAACTGGAATATGTTGAGGGATTCCTCCAATGGCATTGAAGAGTACACCGCATCTGTCATTAACTTCATCAATAAGTGCTTCGATGACGTCATCCCCACAGTGACCGTACGTACATACCCCAACCAGAAGCCATGGATTACAGGCAGAATCTGCACTGAGCTAAAGACTAGAGCTGCTACTTTCAAGGAGCGGGACTCTAACCTGGAAGTGTATAAGAAATCCCGCTATGCCCTCCGATGAACCATCAAACAGGCAAAGTGTCAATACAGGACTAAGATCGAGTCGTACTACACCAGCTCTGACGCTCGTCGGATGTGGCAGGGCCTGCAAGCCATTACAGACTACTAAGGGAATCACAGCCGAGAGCTGCCCAGTGACACGAGCCTACCAGATCAGCTAAACTACTTCTATGTTCACTTCGAGGACAATAACACTGAAACATGCACGAGAGCACCAGCTGTACCAGAAGACTGTGTGATCACGCTCTCCGTAGCCAATGTGAGTAAGACCTTTAGACAGGTCAACATTCACAAGGCCGCAGGGCCAGACGGATAACCAGGACGTGTACTGCGAGCATGCGCGACCAAATAGCAAGAGTCTTCACTGATATTTTCAACCTCTCCCTGTCCGAGTCTGTAATACCAACATGTTTTAAGCAGACCACCATAGAGCCTGTGCCCAAGAACACTAAGGTAACCTGCCTAAATGACTACTGACCCGTAGCACTCACGTCTGTAGCCATGAATTTATTTGAAAGGCTGTTCATGGCTCACATCAACACCATCATCCCAGAAACCCTAGACCCACTCAAATTTGCATACCACCCCAACAGACCCACAGATTATGCAGTTTCTATTGAATCAAATCAAATCAAATGTATTTATATAGCCCTTCTTACATCAGCTGATATCTCAAAGTGCTGTACAGAAACCCAGCCTAAAACCCCAAACAGCAAGCAATGCAGGTGTAGAAGCACGGTGGCTAGGAAAAACTCCCTAGAAAGGCCAAAACCTAGGAAGAAACCTAGAGAGGAACCAGGCTATGAGGGGTGGCCAGTCCTCTTCTGGCTGTGCCGGGTGGAGATTATAACAGCACATGGCCTAGATGTTCAAATGTTCATAAATGACCAGCATGGTCAAATAATAATAATCATAGTAGTTGTCGAGGGTGCAACAAGTCAGTAACACAAGAGTAAGTGTCAGTTGGCTTTTTCATAGCCGATCTTTGAGAGTATCTCTACCGCTCCTGCTGTCTCTAGAGAGTTGAAAACAGCAGGTCTGGGACAGGTAGCACGTCCGGTGAATAGGTCAGGGTTCCAGCAGGTCTGGGACAGCAGTTCTGGGACAGGTAGCACGTCCGGTGAACAGGTCAGGGTTCCATAGCTGCACTCCACATTGCCCTTTCCCATCTAGACAAAAGGAACACCTACGTGAGAATGCGATTCATTGACTACAGCTCAGCTTTCAACACCATAGTACCCTCGAAGCTAATCAATAAGCTAAGGACCCCGGGACTGAACACCTCCCTCTGCAACTGGATCTTGGACTTCCTGACGGCCACCCCCAGGTGGTAAGTGTATGTAGTCTTCCCTGTGGATCAGTTGGTAGAGCATGGAGTTTGCAACGCCATCATGGTGTGTGCAATGCCAGGGTTGTGGGTTCGATTCCCACGGGGGGCCAGTACAAAAAAAATATATATATATATATATTAATATTAATTAAAAATAATGCATGAAATGAAATAAAAATGTATGAAATGTATGCACTCACTATTGTAAGTCGCTCTGGATAAGAGCGTCTGCTAAAATGATGTAAATGTAACAACACATCTGCAATGCTGATCCTCAGCACAGGGGCCTCTCAGGGGTGCATGCTCAGCCCCCTGCTGTACTCCCTGTTCTCTCATGACTGCACAGCCAGCCAGACTCCAACACCAGTGGTAGGGCTGATCACCGACAACAACAAGACAGCCTGTAGGGAGGTCAGAGACCTGGCCATGTGGTGGTAGGACAACAACCTCTCCCTCAATGTGATCAAGACAAAGGAGATGATTGTGGACTACAGGATAAAGAGGACTGAGCATGCCCCCATTCTCATCGATGGAACTGCAGTGGAGCAGGTTGAGCACTTCAAGTTCCTTGGTCATCACCAACAAACTAGCATAGTCCAAGCACACCAAGACAGTCATGAAGTGGGCATGTCAAAACCTATTCTCCCTCAGGAGACTGAAAAGATTTGGCATGGGTCCTCAGATCCTCAAAAAAAGTTCTACAGCTGCGGCATCGAGAGCATCCTGAATGGTTGCATCACTGCCTGGTATAGCAACTGCTCGGCCTCCGACCGCAAGGCACAACAGAGTGCAGTGCGAACGACCCAGTACATCACTGGGGCCAAGCTTCCTGCCGTCCAGGACCTCTATACCAGGCGGTGTCAGAGGAAGGCCCTAAAAATTGTCAAAGACTCCAGCCACCCTAGTCATAGACTATTCTCTTTGCTACCATACGGCAAGAGGTACTGGCGCGCCAAGTATAGGTCCAATAGGCTTCTTAACAGCTACCCCAAACCATAAGACTCCTGAACATCTAGTCAAATGGCTACCCAGACTATTTGCATTGCCCCGCTCCCCTCTCCACACCACTGCCACTCTCGGTTGTCATCGATGCATAATTAACTCTACCTACATGTACATATTACCTCTACTAACCGGTGCCCCCACACATTGACTCTGTACCAGCACCCCCTGTATATATTGATATTTTTTACTACTTCTTTTTAATTACTGTTACTTTTATCTCTTATTCTTATACATATTTTTTAAAACTGCACTTTTGGTTAGAGGCTCGTAAGTAAGCATTTCACTGTAAGGTCTACTGCAGTTGTATTCGGCGCATGTGACTAATAAATTTGATTTGATTTGAAATAGTGCGTGATTTGTCAAATCTGCAAGCCTTCGCATAATATTTTGGTTTTTGAAAAAGATTATGCCATCACAGAATCGTAGAGTCCTGGAGGGACTGGCAATTAGTCCTAGGAGTCTGAAGACGAGCGCAGACATCAAGCAATGTGGCAGATAGTTCTTCTGAGGTTAGGTCTGTTGAGGTAAATTTAGGGAGACAGAGGGAAAAGTAGCGAAGCAAGACTGATGAAAGTCATTTCTGGGAGACAGGTTTGAGGATAACATACATCTCTAACAACAAACCACGTTGTCCAAGGTTTCAAACGTTAGCACCAGGTTGTGAAAAGGTGACGTCGGTCATGAAGTTACCACATGACAACGTTGGTACAACTGACATCGTCAAAAAGAAATGTCCGTTTTGCCATACGAGGTCACATAAACCTCCAGCCGTTGGGAACCATGTGGCACTTATACTTTGAGAATTTCCTCAAATATAAAAATACACAGCTTCCTGCTGCATTTGCAGGTTGATATGGGCTAGTTGTCACTAAGTGAATCAGAAGAGGTAGAAACAGGGAATATAAACAATGTGGTTTAATCCTTTGGTCTGCATTTGCTGCAGGTTACCATTAAAATGAGGCAATTAAGCATTACAAAATCCATACTGCGCTTTCCAACACACTGCAAAGGGATCCAGAAATTATCATGCTTTTTTTTCCTTCAGTAAACCTCTTTTCTCTCACTGTTAAAGTGAAAATAAAGATTGGAAATCTCAATAAGCTCTTCCCTGCTCTCTCTCTCTCTCTCTCCGTGTGTGTGTGTGTGTGTGTGTGTGTGTGTGTGTGTGTGTGTGTGTGTGTGTGTGTGTGTGTGTGTGTGTGTGTGTGTGTCTGCAATCCAATGCATCAAAGAACTGGTCAACTCTTCTATAGACTTTAGTTGGCCCATTGGCTCCATTATAATTGATTTACATCCCATTATCTTCGATTATTCCCTGTATTCACAGCTCAATAGGAAAGTAATTCATTAAAGTTGACGTGTGTCAAATACGTTTTATGTGGACAGAGCATATCAGTATTGGTTATTTTAATTACTACACTCTAGTTGTAAATTGTGCCTAATTGAACAATGTATGTTGAGAATGTTTTTAGCATCATTTCTCCTATGCATACATTGTATGCCCCCTAAATATAGCTTTCTTTGTTAGTAGGCCCACAACCAAATTCAATAAGGTTTCCATTCAAGTATTGTGGTGCAATACGTTTCTGTCAAGATTACTTTGCCTATTTGTGGTTATTGATAAACCAAAAACTTTTCTTAAATTAAGAAAGTTGTCCTACATTTAATCTCATGAAAAATATTCTGGCAAGTGTGGTCCCTCTGTGTATAGGAACTCCAGTACTGTTGCTCTAACTCCCATAAATAGTTGAATTATGCAAATGTTCTTTTGGAATTTCTATACTTTAACAATTGAAAGACCCGAAAATATGTTCGTAATTAAAAAAACTGAGAGGCTGTGTTTTCAATTGTGCTTTACACAATAAGCGAGAAAAGTAAAAAAGGTGGCGTGGGACAAATTCAGTAGTTACATGTTTTGCAACCCACTGTTTTTCTAAACAACACAATGTGTCTCCAACAAAACAACCACTGCCCTCTTCGATCGTGAGACTTAGCAATGAAGCCAGCCAACGTCTTTTGTGATTGATGCCCCAGAGGCTCCCCTCAGAGCCAGCACGTTGTGTCTCTGAAGGCTATTTCGTCTTTGGCCAGGCACCACAACATCACAGTGTCAGTACCCTGGTTTTTACACCACATATTCAGACCAAATATGTCAGATGAATTTGCTCTTCATAGAAGTCTCTAATCTCTAGGGTAAATTATTATTGCATGAAGGGGATTGTAGTGA
Source organism: Salmo trutta (assembly GCF_901001165.1). NCBI lineage: Eukaryota > Metazoa > Chordata > Actinopteri > Salmoniformes > Salmonidae > Salmo > Salmo trutta. The sequence continues at coordinate 14,196,052 of NC_042964.1, forward strand.
AACGCTATTTGCAGTATATAGTCTGAGTCCTACACTATTTCCTATCCCTGATAAGCAGAGAGAGAGAGAGAGAGAGAGAGAGAGAGAGAGAGAGAGAGAGAGAGAGAGAGAGAGAGAGAGAGAATAAACTGTCACTTAGATGCTTTTTTTCCCCAAAGCAACTTCTAGTCATGTGTGCATACTGTACATTGGTATAGGTGGCCCGGTGGGAATGGAACCCACGATCCCCACGCCATACAACTGAGCCACAGAGGAAAGAGAGAAGCCTGGACACTCTCAGAGACCTCAGCTGCCTCTCCAACTGGCCCTCAAGGTCAAAAGATACAGACAGAAGTGGAGGGGGCGAGGAGGAGCCCTGCCTGGTCCTGCGCCCGATAACGGGAAGAGCTGTCGGAGCCCCCGAGAGGATGGGGGGACATTAGCCAAATCCGTCTGGATCACCAGCCACTGGATGCAATCCAGTTTTTGCAGGCCGCGATAAGGCTGATTATGTGTCACCCATCAATTCGCCCGGGTCCCGTCGCTGTCTCTCCCGAGCTATAAATCCACTCATGACAAGCTCTGCTCTTCGGCAATCACCCCTCCGTCTCATCCCTCCCTTGTTCGCTTATGCATCTGTGTCTGTCTGCACTATCCTGAAGTGCAGTGCTGCAGTAAGGGAGAGTGAAGGGGGGATTAGGGAAGTCTGGTGCTACTGCAGGGATTGGGGCCAGAGTAATAGAGATTTAAAGATGCACTATACAGAAATCGCTCTGCCATTTCCTGGTCGCTAAAATTCGAATAGTTTAGAATTTCGGTTTTTGTGACAAAACAAGCAAGTATAGTGTAGAGAATCATTGTACCATCTAAATATATTTTCCATAACCAAAAATATTATATTTTCAACTGTTTGAAGGTGGTGTACAAAACCCAGGAAGTATAGAGATAACTCACCGCTTCTTAGACTTGCTTCCAATGAGAAATCTATAACTCACATTTCTATGAGAATTTTGTCAGGGTTGCCTAAAATGTGACATATTGCAGCTTGAATTGATTGATCCATACCATCCAGAGTCCACCTTCTGATAGGTCACCTTCTGATATGCATTTTCATTTTTGGTCAAGTTTTCTTAGATGATACATCTAAATTATTTAGAATGTTAAAAGAACATTTCCTGGTCAGAAATTAATCTCTCCCTCAAGCTATTTTGAAAATATAAATGAGTGTCCACTCACTGTGTTGCATTTGCATGCACAAAAAAAAGGAAAACATGAAGCATTTTCCTATCAGCAAAGTTTTTTAAATAGTCCCTTCAAAGTGGCATCTGCAAATGATGGCCTGATAAATACGTTTAGCACTTATTAATTACATTAGGAAACCAAATTGGGCAGTCCAGGTTTGATTTATTGCTTCTCTAACTTGTTTTGTCACTCTAGGGACATGCAGATGGGGGTGAGTGGGAGGATGTTCACTAGGAGCGAGATGGAGAGGGACAGTGGCGAAACCAGTCTGACCCTGATGCATATCACCCTGTTCTCCATCTGAACCTTGCCTCCGGAGCAGCAAAGCCAGCTGAAACCTCTTGGCCCGTTCAAAAGAGGACAAATGTAAAATGGAAAATAAGCAGGTTCACACTCCCACAAGGACAAGAGGTGTGTGATGACCAATCTGGCAACCACCCTGTCAGTTGGTTGACAGCCCGTGTGTGTGTGTGTGTGTGTGTGTGTGCGCACGCAGCCAGGGATGCCTACCTTTACACATAATGTATCCTTAATGTCAATCTAGGTGTCAGAGTGCACATTTTAAGTGCACTATCCAGACCAAGGCACTTGAGGAAAAAAGATGTTGCAATTTTCTCATATCCTTCCATAGCAAATTCTTCCAAGCATTCACTTAGCAACCCCACTGAGTGCCGTCACCATGTTTAAAATATGCATCCCGCCAATCCATCGACAGGTCACGGTCACCTTTCTGTAAGCCAATCATGCGGTGATCATGATGAGCAAGCAGGAAGCAGACATCCCAGGGGCCTGATATCCCCTCACACTCTTGACACTGTGCCTGATGACATCCAACCGTGTTCTCCCACCCGTTGACTGACAGATGTGCTGGACCTATTCCCATTAACGTTGCCGTAGGTTTCCCTCGGGGCATCCTGATAATGTCTGGAGGAGAGTTATTCCATCATTCGCTATGGTGAAGTTAAGCTTCAGCGATCACCCTGCTCCACTCGATTGACTAAATAGCGATGGATGAAGAGGAAGAAGAGAATGGAGAGAACAGAGGTTTTGGATACCTTACAGCCATCTAAGATATTAGCATTCTATACTATATTGTTGCAGTGATCAGAACTGTGGAGAAGCACCATGGTACGATATTAGATTAGAAAAACAGGGGTTCGTTCACATTTACATTGTGATTCAGTCATCATGCGTGGCCGTGTTTGACTTACAGTACCAGTCAAAACTTTGGATACACCTACTCATTCAAGGGTTTTTCTTTATTTTTACTATTTCTACATTGTGGAATAGCAGTGAAGACATCAAAACTATGAAATAGTACTTATAAAATCATGTAGTAACCAAGAAAGTGTTAAACAAATGCAGATATATTTTAGATTTTAGATTCTTCAAAGTAGCCACCCATGTCTTGATGACAGCTTTGCACACTCTTGGCATTCGCTCAACCAGCTTCATGAGGTAGTCACCTGGAATACATTTCAATTAACATGTGTGCCTTGTTAAAAGTTAATTTGTGGAATTTCTTTCCTTCTTAATGTGTTTGAGCCAATCAATTGTGAAAAGTTAGGTGGTGTTATACAGAAGATTATGGCAAGAACAGTTCAAATAAGCAAAGAGAAACGACAGTTCAGCATTATTTTAAGACATGAAGGTCAGTCAATCTGCAAATTGTCAAGAACTTTGAAGGTTTCTTTAAGTGCAGTCGCAAAAACCATCAAGCGCTATGATGAAACTGACTCTCATGAGGACCTCAACAGGAAAGGAAGACCCAGAGTTACCTCTGCTGTAGAGGATAAGTTCATTAGATTTAACTGCACCTCAGATTGCAGCCCAAATAAATGCTTCACAGAATTCAAGTAACAGACACATCTCAACATCAACTGTTCAGAGGAGACTGCGTGAATCAGGCCTTCATGGTCGAATTGCTGCAAAGAAACCACTACCAAAGGACACCAGTAGGAAGTAGAGACTTGCCTGAGCCAAGAAACACAAGCAAATCAAATCAAATGTATTTATATAGCCCTTCTTACATCAGCTGATATCTCAAAGTGCTGTACACAAACCCAGCCTAAAACCCAAAACAGCAAGCAATGCAGGTGTAGAAGCACGGTGGCTAGGAAAAACTCCCTAGAAAGGCCAAAAGAAACCTAGAGCGGAACCAGGCTATGAGGGGTGGCCAGTCCTCTTTTGGCTGGATGGTGGAGATTATAACAGAACATGGCCAAGATGTTCAAATGTTCATAAATGACCAGCATGGTCAAATAATAATAATCACAGTAGTTGTCGAGGGTGCAACAAGTCAGCACCTCAAGAGTAAATGTCAGTTGGCTTTTCATAGCCGATCATTGAGAGTATCTCTACCGCTCCTGCTGTCTCTAGAGAGTTGAAAACAGCAGGTCTGGGACAGGTAGCACGTCCGGTGAACAGGTCAGGGTTTCATAGCCGCAGGCAGAACAGTAGAAACTGGAGCAGCAGCACGGCCAGGTGGACTGGGGACAGCAAGGAGTCATCATGCCAAGTAGTCCTGAGGCATGGTCCTAGGGCTCAGGTCCTCCGAGAGAGAGAAAGAAAGAAAGAGAGAAAGAATTAGAGAGAGCATACTTAAATTCACACAGGACACTGGATAAGACAGGAGAAATACTCCAGATATAACAGACTCCAAACTAAACTACTGCTGCATAAATACTGGAGGCTGAGACAAGAGGGGTCAGGAGACACTGTGGCCACATCCGATGATACCCCCGGATTGGGCCAAACAGGCAGGATATAACCCCACCCGCTTTGCCAAAGCACAGCCCCCACACCACTAGAGGGATATCTTCAAACACCAACTTACCATCCTGAGACAAGGCCGAGTATAGCCCACAAAGATCTCCGCCACGGCACAACCCAAGGGGGGGCGCCAACCCAGACAGGAAGACCACGTCAGTGACTCAACCCACTCAAGCAACGCACCCCTCCTAGGGACGGCATGGAAGAATACCAATAAGCAGGACAATGACCCAACACACCTCCAGGCTATGTAAGGGCTATTTGACCAAGAAGGAGAGTGATGGAGTGCTGCATCAGATGACCTGGCCTCCACAATCACCAGACCTCAACCTAATTGAGATGGTTTGGGATGAGTTGGACTGCAGAGTGAAGGAAAAGCAGCCAACAAATGCTCAGCGTATGTGGGAACTCCTTCAAGACTGTTGGAAAAGCATTCCTCATGAAGCTGGTTGAGAGAATGCCAAGAGTGTGCAAAGCTGTCATCAAGGCAAAGGGTGGCTACTTTGAAGAATCTAAAATCTAAAATATATTTTGATTTGTTTAAGACTTTTTGGTTTATTACATGATTCCATGTGTGTTATTTCATTTGTTGATGTCTTCACAATTATTCTACAATGTAGAAAATAGTAAAGATAAAGAAAAATCCTTAAATGAGTAGTTGTGTCCAAACTTTTTACTGGTACTATATATGTGATAATACACTTACAAGCACAATTTCATCACGATGCACCCAGATAGGAGCATCCATAGCTATATGAATTAGGCTGGAAGGAGAGATACAAGCCTTGTTGAGGTGATGTCATAAAGGGCTGCTTACTGTACCGTTTATGCACGTCACCAAAGAAGAAAAGTACAGTATGCATAATTTTATCTGAAGATGCTGAAGTTCACAGTGCATGCATACCCAAAGAGGTTCATGCTTTGTAAGATAATGTGTGCGTAGGTGGAAGTCTGCGCCAAATATTTATTTGTTTTGTTTTACACTGTCCGCCATAGTGGTACGGTGGCCTGGAGCAAATTAGGATTGAGTGCTTTGCTCAAGGGCACATCGACAGATTTTTCACCTTGTCGGCTCGGGTATTTGAACCAGCGAACTTTCAGTCTAATCGCCGCCCACTGCTCATTTGATCTGTGCTTGTAATGTTTTTGCTCTGCACAATATGTCACGTCTCTTGGCAGGCTTTTTCCTGCATAATAAGTGTATCATTGCCAAAATGTTCCAACCAATTAGTACTTTGCTCAGCTCCAGCGTCAAGGTGAACGAGAAAACATTAAAAAGGGCAGTGGTAGATTGCATGGATGCTTAATTAGGAACACAGCAAAGTACATAACCACACTTCTGAGGGAAGGCCTCAACTCGCAGGCACCAGTAGCAGACAAAAGCTTAATTTAGGCTAGCGTCTGTTCCGACAGTCTCCCCAGTCCCAAGGAAACTAGCCCCTTGAGCAGTAGAGGAAAATAATTACTTTAGGTTTTTCAATTTATGCACGTTCAGGAGCATACAAAAGAGCCAAAATAAGGTGGTAATTATATAAACGTGGGTTCATCAGAAACTTGTTATGCTAAGGGTGTCATCTTTGGTATACAATGTTAATGATTTCTTATAAATGCTATTTGAAGCATTATTAGGAGAGGGGGAGTGATCCTGGGGAGCTGTGGAGTGCGCCCAAGGCTAATCGGGATCTCGTTATTGATCACGGTTGGAGTGCGCTCCGCTGCTTTCGCCACAGGGACAGCGAGAAGGGGTCATGGGACTTCTCAGCACCAATCGGCAAACAGTGTCTTGGCTGTCACCGACGGTATTGGAATATTATAATTTACGTTTAAAAACGGGGAGAGATGGAGGTGGAGATTGTGGGTAGCTATTGTGAATTAATTCCCAGAGGAGACAAAGTGGAATTTACTAACTTTGATCACGAGCCGTGGAGAAATCTAAATAAATCAATAGCACCTGTAAAAGGTTAGGGAGAAACAAGCCCTGATGATGGCTGGATAAAAATAGTCTGAGTGTTGACAGTAACCCTTTACGGGCCGTAATGGTTATTCATTAGTGTGTAAAGGAGTGTTGCTGGAGACAAAATGAGGGGAGATGACACCTATATGGTGGAGGACATACAGTGCCTTCAGAAAGTATTGATACCCCTTGACTTATTCCACATTTTGTTGTGGTACAGCCTGAATTATATATGTATGAAAAAAATGATTGAACACAATACCCCATAATGACAAAGTGACAACATGTTTTCATAAATGTTTGCAATTTTTTTTTAAATAGAATATAAAAATATCTAATTTACTTAAGTATTTACACCCGACTCAATACATATTAGAATCATCTTTGGCAGTGATTACAGCTGAGAGTCTTTCTGAGTAAGTCTAAGAGCTTTGCACACCTGAACTGCACAATATTCTTCAGGCTCAGTCAAGTTGGTTGTTGATCATTGCTAGCCAGCCATTTTCTGTTGACCATTGCCATAGATTTTCAAGCCGATATATGTCAAAACTGTGACCAGGCCACTCAGGAACATTCAATGTCGTCTTGGTAAGCACCTCCAGTGTATATTTAGCCTTGTGTTTTAGGTTCTTGTCCTGCTGAAAGGGGAATTTGTCTCCCAGTGTCTGTTGGAAAGCAGACAACCAGGTTTTCCTCTAGAGTTTTGCCTGTGCTTAGATCTATTCAGTTCAAATAAACTCCCTAGTTCTTGCCGATGATAAGCATACCCATAACATGATGGATAAAACACCATGCTTGAAAATATGAAGTGTTACTCAGTGATATGTTGTGTTGGATTTATACCATACATAACACGTTGTATTCAGGACATAAAGTTAATTTCTTTGCCACATTTTTTGCAGTTTTTCTTTAGTGCCTTATTGCAAACAGGATGCATGTTTTGGAATATTTGTGTTCTGCTTCTTTCTTTCCACTCTGTCATTTAGGTTAGTACTGTGGAATAACTGCAATGTTGTTGATCCATCCTCAGCCTTCTCCTATCACAGCCATTGAACTCTGTAACTGTTTTAAAGTCACCGTTGGCCTCATGGCTAAATCCCTGAGTGGTTTCCTTCCTCTCCGGCAACTAAGTTTGGAAGGACGCCTGTATCTTTGTAGTGACTGGGTGTATTGATACACCATCCAAAGCGTCATTAATAACTTCACCATGCTCAAATGGATATTCAATGTCTACTTCTTTTTTATTTTTACCCATCTGTCAATATGTGCCCTTCTTTGCGAGGCATTGGAAAACCTCCATGGTCTTTGTGGTTGAATCTGTGTTTGAAATTCACTGCTCGACTGATGGACCTTATAGATAGGACCTTACAGATAATTGTATGTGTGGGCTACAGAGATGAGGTAGTCATAAAAAAATCATCAACCCAAAAGGGTTCAACCTGGAACAAAAATGATTCTACCTGGAATCAAAAAGGGTTCTTCAAAGGGTTCTCCTATGGGGACAGCTATGGGGACAGCACCTACAAAGCACCTTTTTTTTCTGGACAAAAGATCTGCTCAGAGCCACTCATTGAGAGATACAAACACATAGGTAGAAAAGACTGAGACTGACCAAATTGCCCTTTATCAGCTTTCTTTAAAGTACTAATTACAGGGCTCATTTGGTAGCGCATGATGCTTGCAACGCCATGGTTGTAGGTTCGATTCGCATATGGGACCAGTACGAGAATGTATGCACACATTACTTACTGTAAGTCGCTCAGGATAATACGGTCTACTAAATGACTAAAATGTAAATGTAACAATGTGTTCAGTGTTCACTCTCACAAGAACCAGATTACCCATTAACTGCAGGATTGCCCTTAGCGTTATTTACTCACACTCCACACTTTTATATTTACTATCAGTTTGTGATGCCTTCTCATAAGAACAAATACCTCACGTTATTTAAGTCTTGTCCCCGGAATTGATCAAACAACACTTGGTGGAACACTCATTCATTAATCTAGTTATTTGCCTTGAAAATGAATGCTCGTCTTGCTCGTAGGGTCAGCGTGTAGCCGTTTCTCTTCAAAATCCTGCCCTCTTCCCCGGCCGGAGTCATAGCTACCCTGTCCAATAACTCTTCTCATGTTTAAGCAAAGCGTCTGCCTAATAGACTGCTCTCAAATCACACACAGGGGGACTGGCGGAGTGAACTGAATGTCACAGCAAATTTATCTCCTTTTCACCCCCACCCACCCTTCCTGAGACCATTATTTTAACTCAGAGGAGGAAAGGCTGTGAAAACACATTGTGAGAGGGGCAAGTGAGAACGAGAGAGAGCGAGAAAATAAAAGCTTTAAATGACTTTCAGCATATACACGCTTCATAAAGACTTCATAATGCCTATATAAGCACTACATAAATGGGTTACAAAGCATCTGTCTTGCTTGATAAAGGGTTCTTAAATGTGGCATAACTGTGTGACATAATCACCCATGTCGAATATGATATAAGCATGAGTTTTTTAAAGGATGACATGTTTGCTGAAAGATGGCACACGCTCTAACGTGAAGTCATGTTAGTCACATTACGCCTAATCTCGTTCCCAGACACTTCTGCTCAAATGAAACTTTGTTAGCCAATACAGAGTGGCTTAATCTACCAACAAATCATCTCCCACAACACTTTCTCCTATGTGTCATGTGCACCTCTGTTGTATCGGTCCAACGTCTTGGCAATAAAGAGATTGTGTTTGTAACTCTTACTGGGATAGTTTTCACGAGAAGCGCGACACACATTTACCACATGGTGTAGACTTCCTTCCTCTCGGTGAAGCCATTAGCTACAGTAGCTAGCTCCTTTGCTAATTAGCTAGCTGGAAGGTAGCACCTGGACGGCCCACAGTCCGGAGCCTGCAGAAATGGCCCACAGTCCGGAGCCTGCAGAAACGGCCCACAGTCCGGAGCCTGCAGAGACGGCCCACAATTCGGAACCTGCAGAGACGGCCCACAGTCCGGAGCCTGCAGAGACGGCCCACAGTCCGGAACCGGAGCAGCCAGAGTCGCCCTACAGTCCAGAACCGGCGCAGCCAGAGTCGCCCTACAGTCTGGAACCGGCGCAGCCAGAGTCGCCCTCCAGTCCGAGGTCTCCAGTGACGCGCATCAGCCCGAGGTCTCCAGCGACGCGCATCAGCCCGAGGTCTCCAGCGACGCGCATCAGCCCGAGGTCTCCAGCGACGCGCCTCAGCCCGAGGTCTCCAGCGACGCGCCTCAGCCCGAGGTCTCCAGCGACGCGACTTAGCCCTGAGCCTTCAGCGGGGGTGGACAGGTTAGGTTGGGGACTAAGGCCGGAGCCTGAGCCACCTCCATAGTGGAGGATTGAGGAGGGGGGGTGTAGCACAAGAACCGACGGTGACGGTGGCCACCCTCCCTTCACTCCCTTTAGTTTGGGATTATTTTTGTTGTGGGGTTTATTTTGGTGTTTTTTGTTTGAGGTGCATCCGGGATCTGCACCTTTGGGGGGGGGGGGGGTACTGTCACGTCCTGACCAGTAAAAGGGGTTATTTGTTATTGTAGTTTGGTCAGGACGTGGCAGGGGGTGTTTGTTTTATGTGTTTCGTTTTTTGGGGGGTTTATGTTCTATGTTAGTCTATTTCTATGTCAATGTGTCTAGTTTTTCTATTTCTATGCTTAGTTTATTGGGTTGACCTTCAATTGGAGGCAGATGTTCCTCGTTGCCTCTAATTGAAGGTCCTATTTAATAGGGGTGTTTTTTCATGGGTTTTTGTGGGTAGTTGTTCCGTATGTGTAGCTATGTGCCTCACAGGACTGTTTTCTCGTCGTTGTTTTGATTAAGTGTTTTGTTTCGGTTTCTTCTCAATAAATAAGAAGATGAGTTTACACATTCGCTGCACCTTGGTCCCATCTTTACAACGAACGTGACAATGACATTTCAGATTTAGATATCATAAGTAGTTTGGATGTAGTGAACTACTTTTCAAAGTAACTTTAGCTAAATAAACTGTATTTCTTAAGGGTAGCTTTAGAGTAGCTTAAATTCTTTCTGTGTGAATTAATTAGTAGCTTGGTAAACTATATTTTCAGAGTAGCTTCCCCAATACCGTCTATTGTAAACCAACAAGGCTGTGTTTTTAATGACATCCTTGTCTTAGTTTTGTGAAATATGTAGGTACTCCTCAAAGCCTCAGTTTAGGGAAAATTGCACATTGTTTTAATTGGCAGAAACAACACAAACTGAACTTGCATTTCCAACTCCCAGATCTGTGGTATACCAACCAACCATTCTGGAAAGCATTTCTGGGAGATGGAACAGTTTTGGGGCCAGCTGGAGAGTATGTTCGAGATTAACCCAAGCACCCAGACCCAAAAACCACAGATGTGTGACCACCATTCTTCTCAATGGCAGGCATTCAGCTTGGGGATAAAAAAACTGGCATTGCAGTACAATGTTTTACCAAGATGTGCAATGTGACCACTCATACGAAATTTTGTACCGATGCTTAGACCCTCAGCAACACATCCTAAATTCTGACAGTGGTCATCACATCTATAGTCTTCATCATCATCATCAACCTACTATGCCTTTGGTGCTGCTGCAACACAAGATCACAACAAATAGATCCCACTTTAGCGTTGAGGACAAAAGACTGTCATGAAAAGAAAGTGTCGCATAATCTTCTACTCAAAGATTGCCTGTAAAGCTTAGGACATTTCCTCTACACCGGTGTCACATTTTGGGTTGTATTATTCAGCCGGTTGTGGGTTTATCGGATCACTGGCACAAAATGACCCCTAGGTTGACTTTGGCCCAGCAACATGAAGCATCATCCATTCTACGTTGTCAGAGAAGGCTATTAAGGCTATTAAGTACGTGCCCCAGTCTTAGCGCTGTCAGCCAGAGACGGAGCTAATGGTCGGAGACAAAATAAAGCACAGAATCACACACTGGCCTGGATATCGATTGGACTGGATCATTGCCCCTTCAAAACAAGGCTTCAGTGTGTGTGTGTTTTTTATCCTGTGGAAGGGAATAGTGGACTTGGACCTTCAAGCTGCCACATTGCAATTAAACAATCGTATTTCTGTTATCAATGGGTTGAGGTATATTCTGATTGAATTGAGTTTCTTGGCAGATTGGATTAAGTCAATATCCTGGTATTTTCAATATATTTCTCTCTTTTAAGTAATATAACCATTCAATAATCATAACGATTATAAAAAACACACGTGTGCAAACTTTATACATAACAGATATGAAAAATGTAACACAACAACCAATCATAGGAGAAGGACTTGGGCTGGAAGTGTCGTAAATCAATAACAAATCATGGTGCCAATCAATCAGATTAAAGGGGAATTAATAGATGTATTGATTGTTGTGTAGAAGCAGCTCCTTCAATCACCTGGTCTTATTGTCAAATATCAGAGGAGTGAAAGCCGGTGGGTCGTGTTGAAAAACACGCCAGATTGGCAAAGGAAAAAGCAGCGCGCCGAATGCAACTCAGGCCCTGCATCTGCCTAACAACGGAGCAGGAACCTGGCAACCTTCCATCAAGCAAATGGCCCTATTATTTTTGCTTTGGAAGCTTCCAGGGGCTCTGAATAAGCTGAATTTATCTGTGTCAAACAGTCTTGTCTTTCTTGTTCCTCATTCTTTTCTCTCTCTCTCTCTCTCTCTCTCTCTCTCTCTCTCTCTCTCACGTGCACACACACTTCGTCTTCTGCCTCAACTCTTTCCTTGCCAGATGCCTGCCTTGACTCTGAAATGATTTTTGTTTTGTTTATTATTATTATTATTATTATTATTATTATTAAGATAATACTCTGCTCTACAGAGATGGAACATCATTTTCTTCACGGGAAAGTATACCCTACATCATTGAACTGCAGAGCAATGTTAGTGTTGTCTCTGTAATGACTCTTCTTGTCGTATTTCTTTGGTTGCAGTTTGTTTTTTTAAGTTGAATTGGTGATCAATACGTTTCATTATTGTTGATGTAGTGCTAACAACTGGGAATAAAGTTATTAAAGCGGTTGATGGATAAATGAGACATGCCGAATGCATGTCCCTTTGTTTAGCGCTTATACAGTTGCATCATTTTGATACTGTCTGCCAATGTGTTGTGTAGGTCTATTACAACCTAGCATAGAAGAGCTGCAATTCAACGGCATGGTCAAAGGCATAGTCATGCTTAGTCATGTTCAGGGAGAGAATGTGAGAAAATACTAATTTGGAGTGAACTATAGTTTTGATAGTTTCAGTTTAGTTCAACAAATCACATTTAAAATCACTTCTCTGCACAGTATAGCAAACCATTATTTAGCAAATATTGAAAACAGGAGTCATTATATTTTTCTTCTTTTGATGAGGTAAAAGTTGAGGCTGGTCAGACAGTTTATACATTCAGAAATCCCCTTCCTTCATAAGGTCATGTACTGTATTTTGTTATTGTTCCCTTTTATTCATTTTCTATTTTCCAACTCCCACGCTACGGTCAAGAAGTCAGTCTGCAGTCAAAGCACCACAAACACAAATGATTCAAACACTGGCTAGATGGAGCTCATTGTGTGCGAGCGTCCGGTTTGTTTGGCATCTTTTATTCTTTAATTTTTTTATTTTCAAACCAAATCATTGGTCCCTGGGGTGAATACCCCAACACAAATGCCAAACGTCTTCTGTAGGATCGATAGACAATACCACACTCGCTAACCTCTTTCCCAGGATTCCTGTTTCTTCGCCTGGTCGCCAACAGGCCTTTGATACCGGGTGAACGAGTTGAATGAGGTTTGCGATGACTTCAGGGAAACCGACAATTTGCGACCCTGTGTATAGAGCACTCAATTTTCCTTTTTTTGGCCTCAGAATGTGTTATTTGAACGCGGTGGCCACGTTACAGGGAGTTCCATATGGTTTTGATTGCAATGAACAACAGGCCTTGTTTACAAAAGGGGAAATATTTTTACTTGAATTTTGACATGCTTCTGATGAAACTGTTGAGGTCTTTCATTTTACCCTTTGGGCTGTGGCTTCAAAGTCGGGACCGCCAAGGGTTATTGAACATGTTTGTCTCTCTGCATCTTAGTGAGGGAAAGATGTGGAAGGATTTATGGTTTTATGGATATGAATCATCATAAGATATTACGTACCCGTCAGTTAAATGAAGGACAATAAAATTACGATAGGCTTCTCGACTGTGGTCCTCTTGCACTGCATCAAGGGCCAATTGACGTTATCAGAGGTCTACAGTGGCTAAACTTTGGCTCGGGAAAGACAGTTGTATTAACAGTGATTTAGATGAGGTTATGGAAGTCAACGGTTATCAAAATGAAAACTACTGGCCTCTATATTGTAAAAGAAAAACAGGAAAACCCCTATCCTGAGTCCTATTTGTGTTTGTCAAAACTCAATTTCAGAGTTGGAAAATGAGGTTAACTAAGGTGGTGAATAGAGGATTACCACCGACATACCGGGTGGATTTGGTACCTATCTTTGGATGCCACCCTGGCAGCAGCATTGTTCCTGAGCTGCCCTGAGAGTTAATGACATGCTTATTCCATGCAAATTTGACTCTCTGATTTAATTGTAGTATTTTCTGAAGCCCACCTGACATTTCTCCCTCGTCTACCTATTCACATTAAGTCCCCGTCTATCCTCAGAAAACACCATTTTTTAAATGTGATATACAGCTCTAACAATATTTACTGTAAATGACGCTTGGACAGATAAAACTTGATAAGCATTAAAGGTGGTTGTCTAGGTTATGAGAGTTATGCAAAGGTCTATGCAAGAGTTTGTTTTTGAAGGAGAGCTGGATGTTACGTTGTTATGAACTGTCAGACAAATACACTGTGAGTGAACTGACTTACACATATAGGCCTATGTGTCACTACTCTGAAAAAGGTTTGTGAATAATATTAAGACTATATGGATGTCTGATGCCTTCGCACATCTAACATGCTATGGAAATTAGTTTAAAGGTGTTTAATGTATGTATAATACTATACTGAAAAAAAATATGAACGCAACATGTAAAGTGTTGGTCCCATGTTTCATGAGCTGAAATAAAAGATCCTAGAAATGTTCCATACACACAAAAAGCCTATTTCTCTCAAATTTTGAGCACAAATTTCTTTAAGTCCCTGTTAGTGAGCCTTTCTCCTTTGCCAAGATAATCCATCCACCTGACAGGTGTGTCATATCAAGAAGCTGATTAAACAGCGTGATCATTACTCAGGTGCATCTTGTGCTTGGGACAATAAAAAGCCACTTTAAAATGTGCAGTTTTGTCACACGACACAATGCCACATATATCTCAAGTTTTGAGGGAGCATGCAATTGGCATGCTGACTGCAGGAATGTCCACTAGAGCTGCTGCCAGAGAATTGAATGTTCATTTCTCTACCATAAGCCACCTCCAATGTCATTTTTAGATCATTTGGCAGAACGTCCTATCATCCTCACAACCACAGACCACATGTTACCACGCCACCCCATGACCTCCACATCCGGCTTCTTCACCTGTGGGATTGTCTGAGACCAGCCACCCGGACTGCTGACGAAACTGTGTGTTTGCAGAACCGGAGAATTCCTACACAAACTGTCAAAAACTGTCTCAGACGTGCTCGTTGTCCTCACCAGGGTCTTGACCTGACTGCAGTTTGCCGTTGTAACCGACTTCAGTGGGCAAATGTTCACCTTCGATGGCCACTGGCACGCTGGAGAAGTGCGCTCTTCACAGATGAATCCCGGTTTCAACTGTATCTGTGACCAACAGATGCATATCTGTATTCCCAGTCACGTGAAATCCATAAATTAGGGCCTAATGAATTTATTTACATTGACTGATTTCCTTAAATGAACTGTAACTCAGTAAAATATTTGAAATTGTTACTTGTTGCGTTTATATTTTAGTTCAGTGTAAATAGCTAGCGTACATATGAAATGACTCAGCTTTTAAGTAATGCTTGCTGTTATATCGTTCATGTGACGGAACCTCAGGAGATCACATTACCGACTTGAAAGCAGTATGTCACTTTGACAGATTATTGTACTTCAACATACAATTCTCTCCTTTCATGGTCAACACACTTCAATACGTACACACAAAATATTTCCGCTCTCTGGTGCTTTAATAACGGGTGTTTTAGTCCACAGCTGTCGCAGATGATACCATTTTAAGCCATAGCCTGTAATTATATATATTTTTTCTATGGAGAAAAGGTTTGTCATTGTGTTCACATGTGCCATTACAGCCGTTTTACGTCATGCATGGTTTTTAGCATGCTGTTGTGGTCTGACGTTCTACCACAACAAACCTGGCAATGTTGATGCAGGGTAACTTTTATGAGCAGGTCATAACAGTCGTACAACTGTTGGCAGAATGGTGAATTGAATCATTGTTGGTGTTATACAGTACGAACACACACAAACACACACACACACACACACACACACACACACACACACACAGAACAGAGGTAATTCTAAGATGATACAGAAAGATTATCAAACATGTATAAAGGAAGCCACCAGAACAGCTTCAATGCACCTTGTCATAGATTCTACAAGTGTCTGGAAATCTATCGGAGGGAACAGACACTATTCTTCCTCAAGAAATTCCATAATTTGGTGTTTTGTTGATGGTGGTTGAAAACACTGTCTCAGGTGCCGCTGCAGACTCTCCCATAAGTGTTTAATTGGGTTGAGATCTGGTGACTGAGGCACACAAACAAGCACACACACACACACACACACACACACACACACACACACACACACACACACACACACACACACCCTTTAAACCCCCTATGCTCCTCTTAGACCCCTCTTTCAAAGTCACTGAGATCTTTTCATCTAGCCATGGTAGCCAAAATGGGTAACTGGGCATTTTTATACATGACCTTAGCATGATGGGACGTTAATTGCTTAAAGGGGAATGGAAACTTTAGGAAGAAAAGCTAAGCAAAGAGATGTATCCCATCCACTAATACTAAACATTTGCATTTAACCTAGAAACATCTCTATTTTTAGGATTTTGACATTGAACAACATTTATTAGAGGTATGGGTAGCTTTGGCAGGGGACTGAAAGTGAATGCTGCCACAAGGAGGCGTCTCGCCTCCACTGGACATGAAATGTTTCTCACAACTTTAACAGCTTTGTCATTGAGATCAGGACAACAATATTAAGGTAAGAAACTGTATATAATTCGTTTTTATGTTGGTAATTATAGTTAAATAATCTTCTGATAATAAGTCGAGTGGACAGTCAGCCAAAACGAGACAAGGTAGCTTCAGTAGCTAGTTGTCTACTAGATTTAGCTCTTCTCTTGTCTTGTCTGATTGTCATGTTGTCTTTGATAACTGTACAAAATATAATGCTGATATTGTCAATTTGAAAAGCATTTGTTATTGGTATTAGCTAAGAGCTAAAATAAACTGACTAGTGTCTGATTAGATTTGTAGCTAGCCTGCCAGACACAAGCGAGGGCTGCTGCACTGTTTTTCCATTAAAATGTATGATACCCATATCATTATTAGTTAGCTAGCTAGATACCTAGCTACCCCTCCCCCTCATTTTGCCCTCAGAACAGCCTCAGTTCGTTGGGGCATAGACTCTACAAGGTGTGGAAAGTGTTCCACAGGGATGCTGGCTAATGTTGACTCCAATGCTTTCTACAGTTGTGTCAAGTTGGCTGGATGTACTTTTATTCATTTTTTATTTATTTTTATTTAACCTTTATTTAACTAGGCAAGTCAATTAAGAACAAATTCTTATTTACAATGACGGCCTACCAGGGAACAGTGTGTGATGGACCATTCTTGATACACACGGGAAACTGTTAAGTGTGAAAAACCCAGCAGCGTTGCAGTTTTTGACACAAACCAGTGCGCCTGGCACCTACTACCATATCCTGTTCAAAGGCACTTACATTTTTTGTCTTCCCCGTTCATCATCTGAATGACACACATAACACAATCAATGTCTCAATTGTCTCAAGGCTTAAAAGTCCTTCTTTAGCCTGTCTCCTCCCTTTCATCTACACTGATTGAAGTGGATTTAACAGCAGACATCAATAAGGGGTCATAGCTTTAACCTGGATTCACCTGGTCAGTCTATGTCATTGAAAGAGCACGTGTTCTTAATGCTTTGTATACTCAGTGTATATACCAAATATATTTATAACTAACCCAAGATAGTTCATCTGTGTCTTTTAAAGTGTGAGGAAATGAAGCATAGTGGGCAGAACAAAGAAGAAGGTGGGCAAAGCCAAGCACGAGCTAGCAAGATCCGATTGGCGCGTTCAGTGGCGTAAAGTACTTAAGTAAAAATACTTGAAAGTTAGTCGTTTTTTGAGGTATCTGTACTTTACTTGACTATTTATATTTTGACTACTTTTACTTCACTACATTCCTAAAGAAAATTATGTACTTTTTACTCTATACATTTTCCCTGACAACCAAAAGTACTCGATACATTTTGAATACAGGAAAATGGTCTAATTCACACACTTATCAAGAGAACATCTCTGGTCATCCCTACTTCCTCTGATCTGGCAGACTCACTAAACAGTGTGAGTGTTTGAGCGTGCCCCTGGCTATCCGTAAATAAAAAATGAAATGTTGCCGTCTGGTTTGCTTAACATAAGGAATATGAAATGATTCATACTTTTACTTTTGAAACTTAAGTATATTTCAGCAATTACATTTACTTTTGATACTTAAGTATATTTAAAACCAATCACTTTTAGACTCAAGTAGGATTTCACATTCACTTGAGTCATTTTCTATTAAGGTATAGATGGCAGATGGTTGGGCTCCGATATTTATTATAGCAAAAGGGGTAGGCAAAAGGCAGGTCGGGTACAGGCGAGAGTTCATAAACCAGGTCAGAGTCCAAACGGTACAAGACGATAGGCAGGCTCGAGGTCAGGGTCAGGCAGGTGGGCTCAGAGTCAGGACAGGCAAGGGTCAAAACCAGGAGGTTGAGAAAAGAGAGATTGGAAAAAGCAGGAGCTGAGACACAAAAACGCTGGTTGACTTGACAAACAAAACGAACTGGCACAGAGAGACAGGAAATACAGGGATAAATACACCGGGGATAATAAGTGACACCTGGTGGGGGTGGAGACAAGCACAAGGACAGGTGAAACAGATCAGGGCGTGACAAAGGTATCTTTAGTTTTTGGAAGAGAACATTTTATTGAGTTCAGATGTTTCATCAATGAGAACATTTGCAGAATGTTGGCCCAGTTTCACCTAGTTCCATCCTCTTCCATCCTCTTCCACTACCAGCGACTGGACTTCCTCTCACTACCAGAATTGGTGGTGAGAAAAAGTTCTAGACGGATGCTTCAGCACTATAGTGTCTGGGTTTCCTCTTCTGTCTGCGTATATTAGGTCTATGTTTTAAAATTCTCTCTCTCTCTCTTTGTGTCTGTCTGTTGAACACTGGTGGACTGTCAGCTCTCAGACTTTCGTGAGGAGGATGACACTGTAGACATGTCACCTGTACACCAGACAGTCAATTGAAGCTGTGTCAAGGACAGACAGGGGCTGGAGAGACTGGACATCATGATGCTGAGGCAGCAGACAGGGCTGAGGGTCAATCACAGTCTAGGTGAGCCTATGTGAACTTCAATGTAGTAGAAGACTACTCTAGAAATGGTTTGCATTGCTACAGGAAAGATAGAAAGGAGGATATGACATGGTTTGTTTAAGTTGCACCAGAATGCAAGGGCAAGCTTTATGTATCGTAGGGGATGAAAATGTTGTGGTACTCCAGTGACTCATTGCAGACATATGCACTAGTAAAGCGACTCCTAGTCTTCACCCAGAGGTTCGGCGCAAGATGTTCAAGATGCTGGAAGGGGAGCCTGAGTGAAAAAGTTTGTGATCCCCTTTTTAAGTGGAATGTATATACAGAAAAAAATTACGTTGTTAAAGCCAATTATTGTTATTATATGCCTTTTTCTTATCATGTTTTGACATTTCGATCTTCTATGTAACTTGCACTTTGTTTTCAGGTTTGAATGAGCCAATTTATTTCCACAATAAAGTTATTTCAATAAAGTTCTTGATTTATTAACAGTCTAACTTCGTCAACCATTTTGAAAAGAAGGTCGACGACATCCGATCCTCGTTTGCTAAGTCAAACGACACCGCTGGTTCTGCTCACACTGCCCTACCCTGTGCTTTGACCTCTTTCTCCCCTCTCTCTCCAGATGAAATCTCGCGTCTTGTGACGGCCGGCCGCCCAACAACCTGCCCGCTTGACCCTATCCCCTCCTCTCATCTCCAGACCATTTCCGGAGACCTTCTCCCTTACCTCACCTCGCTCATCAACTCATCCTTGACCGCTGGCTACGTCCCTTCCATCTTCAAGAGAGCGAGAGTTGCACCCCTTCTGAAAAAACCTACACTCGATCCCTCCGATGTCAACAACTACAGACCAGTATCCCTTCTTTCTTTTCTCTCCAAAACTCTTGAACGTGCCATCCTTGGCCAGCTCTCCTGCTATCTCTCTCAGAATGACCTTCTTGATCCAAATCAGTCAGGTTTCAAGACTAGTCATTCAACTGAAACTGCTCTTCTCTGTGTCACGGAGGCGCTCCGCACTGCTAAAGCTAACTCTCTCTCCTCTGCTCTCATCCTTCTAGACCTATCGGCTGCCTTTGATACTGTGAACCATCAGATCCTCCTCTCCACCCTCTCCGAGTTGGGCATCTCCGGCGCGGCCCACGCTTGGATTGCGTCCTACCTGACAGGTCGCTCCTACCAGGTGGCGTGGCGAGAATCTGTCTCTGCACCACGTGCTCTCATCACTGGTGTCCCCCAGGGCTCTGTTCTAGGCCCTCTCCTATTCTCGCTATACACCAAGTCACTTGGCTCTGTCATATCCTCACATGGTCTCTCCTATCATTGCTATGCAGACGACACACAATTAATCTTCTCCTTTCCCCCTTCTGATAACCAGGTGGCGAATCGCATCTCTGCATGTCTGGCAGACATATCAGTGTGGATGACGGATCACCACCTCAAGCTGAACCTTGGCAAGACGGAGCTGCTCTTCCTCCCGGGGAAGGACTGCCCGTTCCATGATCTCGCCATCACGGTTGACAACTCCATTGTGTCCTCCTCCCAGAGTGCTAAGAACCTTGGCGAGATCCTGGACAACACCCTGTCGTTCTCAACTAACATCAAGGCGGTGACCCGTTCCTGTAGGTTCATGCTCTACAACATTCTCAGAGTACGACCCTGCCTCACACAGGAAGCGGCGCAGGTCCTAATCCAGGCACTTGTCATCTCCCGTCTGGATTACTGCAACTCGCTGTTGGCTGGGCTTCCTGCCTGTGCCATTAAACCCCTACAACTCATCCAGAACGCAGCAGCCCGTCTGGTGTTCAACCTTCCCAAGTTCTCTCACGTCACCCCGCTCCTCCGCTCTCTCCACTGGCTTCCAGTTGAAGCTCGCATCCGCTACAAGACCATGGTGCTTGCCTACGGAGCTGTGAGGGGAACGGCACCTCCATACCTTCAGGCTCTGATCAGGCCCTACACCCAAACAAGGGCACTGCGTTCATCCACCTCTGGCCTGCTCGCCTCCCTACCTCTGAGGAAGTACAGTTCCCGCTCAGCCCAGTCAAAACTGTTCGCTGCTCTGGCACCCCAATGGTGGAACAAACTCCCTCACGACGCCAGGACAGCGGAGTCAGTCACCACCTTCCGGAGACACCTGAAACCCCACCTCTTTAAGGAATACCTAGGATAGGATAAAGTAATCCTTCTAACCCCCCCCCCCCTTAAAAGATTTAGATGCACTATTGTAAAGTGGTTGTTCCACTGGATATCATAAGGTGAATGCACCAATTTGTAAGTCGCTCTGGATAAGAGCGTCTGCTAAATGACTTAAATGTAAATGTATTACTTGTGTATGTCTTTCCTTAACATATGTAAGGCTAAATGCAATGTGTAATATGTTTTGTTGCAGATATGTAAGTAATTTATAATCCAGATAGGAAACTGTCTGATAATGGAAAATTCCATAGAATTCTAAAAATACCACCGTTCACTAAAACGGATGTAACTCATTCACAGTAAAAGGTATTTTCATTTCAGATTTTTAATCCTTACAAAATAAGGAATATTTAATATGCTCTAAGTTTTTTTCTTTATCTTCATTGTGTCAGCTTTCAAAATATGTATCATGCTTCGTATAGTATGGTTTGACACCTGCAACTTTCGCTCATTAATGCACTCAGAGTTCATGGTCGTTCAGCCAGTTTTGGGATTCAGTCATTTTTGAGAAATCCTGCCAGTAATGCAACAATGCAAATATGGCAAGTTACAGTTACAGTTAGCTGCTGTTCTAAAGCCTAGTATTTCCATTCCCATTTAACTCAGGCACCTGCTTTCAATATACTTTGTATGCTTCATTTATTCAAATGTTTCCTTTATTTTGGCAGTTACATGTACAGTACGAGTAAAACATTTTGACACATCTACTCATTAAAGGGTTTTTCTTTAACTTTACTATTTTCTATATTGTAGAATAATAGTGAAGACATCAAAACTATGAAATAACCCATATGGAATCATGTAGTAACCAAAAAAGTGTTGAACATATCAAAATATATTTTAGATTTTAGATTCTTCAAAGTAGCCACCCTTTGCCTTGATGACAGCTTTGCACACTCTTGGCATTCTCTCAACTGGCTTCACCTGGAATGCTTTTCCAACAGTCTTGAAGGAGTTCCCACATATGCTGAGCACTTGTTGGCTGCTTTTGCTTCACTCTGCGGTCCAACTCATCCCAAACCATCTCAATTGGGTTGAGGTCAGGTGATTGTGGAGGCCAGGTCATCTGATGCAGCACTCCATCACTCTCCTTCTTGGTCAAATAGCCCTTAAACAGCCTGGAGGTGTGTTGGGTCATTGTCCTGCTGAAAAACAGCAATTCCACCCTGAAGGACTTATTCACACAGTCTCCTCTGAACAGTTGATGTTGAGATGTGTCTGTTACTTGAACTCTGTGAAGCATTTATTTGGGCTGAAAGATGAGGTGCAGTTAACTCTAATGAACGTATCCTCTGAGGTAACTCTGGGTCTTCCTTTCCTGTGGCAGTTCTCATGAGAGTCAGTTTCATCACACTGTAAAAGGTTCAAAGGTTGAAGAAAAGTTCAAAGTTCTTGAAATTGTCCGCATTGACTGACCTTCATGTCTTAAAGTAATGATGGACTGTCTTTTCTCTTTGCTTATTTGAGCTGTTCTTGCCATAATATGGACATGGTATTTTACCAAATAGGACATCTACCTTGTTACAACACAACTTATTGTCTCAAACTCATTAAGAAGGAAATAAATTCCACAAATTAAATTTAAATGCATTCCAGGTGACTACCTCATGAAGCTGGTTGAGAGAATGTCAAGAGTGTGCAAAGCTGTCATCAAGGCAAAGTGTGACTTCTTTGAAGAATCTCAAATCTAAAATATATTTAGATTTTTTTTAACACTGTTGGTGTCACATATCACATATCTATTAGAAAATAGTAAAAACTCCCCAAAAAACAAATGAGTAGGTGTGTCCAAACTTGACTGGTGCTGTATAAAATTATATATGTCCTTGGAATATGGTTTAAAGATGACTTTCTCCTTACTCGTCCAAACTGATGTTTAAATGATGCATGAAATGTGCAAATGAGCAGTGATGGGTAATATGTCAAGTGTTCTGTAAAAGACTCTACCAGGCAGATAAGTCAGTCAAAAGATGCCACTATGTCATATTCAGGAGATTCAACTGTCTATTCAATTGTCCTTTCAGACCCTTCACTGGGAATGTCATGGAAAATGTCATTGTAATACACATTACACATAATACACATTTCATATGGGTCATGAAATGTTTATTTAATCTTGAGAGAATCACACGTTATATTAGTGAGCATGCAAATGTAGTGAGAACTCCCACATACTACTCATAACAGGTCACTTCTTATGTCGAGAAAACCCTTTAGCCAGTGTAATACTATAACATCTTGGTGTTCAAGAGCATAGTTGTCAAGTATTTCACTTCCCGCCTCCTGAGTTTTGTGATACCAATTGTCTGAAGAAATAAAAGCGTCGCCACACCTGACTGCCTAAGGGTAAAAAAAAAGCCCACAAAAAAATTATTTCATTCATTTACGTAAATTACAAAATCCAACAAAGAAAAGTGCCTTCAGGCGGTGTCAGCAATTAGAAGGGGAGAAAAAAGAAAATAAAGTCATACATTTCCTCTTCATTCTAATGAAGTGAGCTGTTACTTGGGAAGATGCAGCAATATCATACATTTAATATTTCCCTGGGACATGGGACATGTATTGCTATGCGTTGGGGCTCTTGCTCGCAGAGGGAAATATTGCTAATTACCAATACATGTTGTTATTATTCTATTACTTGTGTTTTGATCATGCTTTTTAATGAGCTTCAACTAGAGCCCTAGGCAGGGTTTCATCAGGTTTTGAAGTCTGGGCTCTCTCTCTTGTAGTCATGAATAGAAGCAGCAGTTTGAAGCCAGCATTAAAAGGCTTCCAGGAGCGTTTGAAGAACAACCAAACCTGTGACCTGCTCTGTGGATCAATGCTATTGATGCTACAGTATTGACGAGGGAGAGAACAAATTGTGGGGGGGACATCCCTTCCTTTAATCCCTGTGGTAAACTACAAACCTGTGATCTGCACAAGTACTATATTCTCCATGTAGGCTAGTGCTTTGACAGGCTAGTGCTATTCAAATCAAGTTATGACAGAAATGTACTTTAGCCTGCCCAAAGCTAATGTATTTGTTTTACTCCATGGTTAATGTCTATGGTTGTACCCCGCACAGGTTTTGACCCCTGGATTAGGTCATCACGCTACATGATAGATCCACCCCATTTCCTTTCAACAGTCACACAACATTCAAATCCCCAAAAGTGACTTTTGTGCTTTCTCGTTGGCCTGGACCCAAGACAACTACTTTACACAAATTCGGGTGAATGCAGATAAATTACCCTCCGAGTGTTGATTGAGAAGGCTCTGCTGTGCTGCTCGGTGTATTGGCATCCCTTTTAATGGATGTTTAGTAAATGGCCCTGGTTCTCCCTGTGTTTGTCAGCATTACCGCCATTCCCCTCTGCCGAGAGTAATACAACAAACCTCCCCGGCGATAGCCCCCGGTGATTTGTTGCGTTCCAAACACACAGCGGCGTGACACTCCAATAATGGGCCGGCATGTTTTACTCAAACAAACGGTGCTAAAAGTGGCATGATGGAAGCCACTCACTTCATTTTTATTCAGGCAGAGCTGTCCGAGTGCAAACCAGAGGAGCTGCCTCATCAAAGAGACGGATCCATACTGATGACGAATTAATAGAGAGGAATGGAACTCTATTGGAGTGGACGCACCTGAAGGGACCATCTTCACTGAATGGCTGTCAATACCTGCTGGACAAGTCAGGAAGATAAAGGAGAGAAAGCACACAGTTTTGGAAGTTAAATCACATTTTATTTTATTGGTTGCATACACGTATTTAGCAGATGTTATTGCGGGTGTAGCGAAATACTTGTGTTCCTAGCTCCAACAGTGCAGTAATATCTAACAATACACAACAATACACACAAATCAAAAAATTTAAATAATGGATTTAAGAAAAATAGAAATATTATGTATTTGTATGTATGTAGGTATATATAAATACACATATACAGTGCATTCGGAAAGTATTCAGACCCCTTTTCCAATTTAATCCATTTTAGAATAAGGCTGTAACGTAACAATATTTTTGTTATGTTACAGCATTATTCTAAAATGGATTCAATTATTTTTCCCCCCCTCTTCTATCTACACACAACACTCCATAACGACAAATCAAAAACAGGTTTTAGAATAAAATAATTTGCATAAGTATTCAGACCCTTTACTCAGTACTTTGTTGATGCACCTTTGGCAGCAATTACATCCACGAGTCTTCTTGAGTATGAAGCAGCTCTGTCAGGTTGGATGGGGAATGTCGCTGCACAGCTATTTTCAGGTCTCTCCAGAGATGTTCGATCGGGTTCAAGTCCAGGCTCTAGCTGGGCTTGGCTGTGTGCTTAGGGTCGTTGTCCTGTTGAAAGGTGAACCTTCGCCCCAGTCTGAGGTCCTGAGCGCTCTGTAGCAGGTTTTCATCAAGTGACCAGTGTTCCATGACTATGTACATAGGGCAGCAGCCTCTAAGGTGCATGGTCAAGTAACCATAAAGTAGCCGTCTACTGACAGTGACTAAAGTTAAAGCTATCAGACAGAGTTTTAGAAGTTCTGATGTGTCTCGGAGGCCTGGATTTGGCATGTTAAATGCCCATAGTTTAGTAAAGACTTTAGTAAAGGCACAGTGTCTCTTTTCAAAACCTTTGACAAGTAAAGTTGTTCTTTACAAAGGTCAAAGCTATCGCTTGTATGAACAACTGGATTGCAAGGTTATCCTACACATCAAGACTCTCAGCCCACTGAGTTAAAGCATTAGGGTGATTAGACAAGTCTTCAGGTCTCAGACAAGATTACACACAAGCCACCTCCATGCTGAGGAGTATTTCTGTCTGTAATAAAGCCCTTTTGTGGGGGAAAACAATTATTGTGATTGGTTGGGCCTGGCTCCCCAGTGGGTCTTCTTGGGTATGAAGCAGCTCTGTCAGGTTGGATGGGGAACGTCGCTGCACAGCTATTTTCAGGTCTTTCCAGAGATGTTCGATCCAAGGCCCACCATGGCTGCACCCCTGCCCAGTCGTGTGAAATCCATAGATCAGGGACTAATGAATTTATTTCAATTGACTGATTTCATTTTATGAACTGTAACTCAGTAAAATCTTTAAAATTGTTGCATGTTGCGTCTATATATTTTTTCAGTATAACATGAACAGGGTTCTTGCAACTCTATGCAGGGCCTTTAAGGTGGCATTCTGCAAATGCCCAACCTGTGATGGGCATTTTCAGTCTTTTAAATTAAGTATAAATCCAGGTAACTTGTAAATGCCTCAGGAGCTTAGTTCAACTGTCTAACCACATCAGAACACAAACTATAAGCTTGTTTTACTTGTTTTTGTATGGCTTCCAACTGTGATTGAAAATATCTGTACAAATTATGGAATAGGGTCCCATTTTGGATGCAGCTATGGCCTTATTGATTATTACTGTTTTTAACGCAAAACACCTTACCTTTCAGTCAAGGGACCAAAAACGGCAAGTGCATACAGTACGTGTGACGGCATAGACTGCAGATCTAGCACGGCTGTTAAGCTTTACAGTCCCGATCCCACACACAGACATTAACATGTTCCTACACTGTTCAACCATTTCTGGTGGTGGGCCCCAACCTGTGTTGGGCATTAAAGCGATGACATACATCGATAATCCCGCTAATTACCCTGCAGAGGGATTCCGGTAATGTGTGTTGAGGCATCTTCATGTCTCCGAGGTGAACTTCATCAGCGAAATGGAGCAGAACCTTTGTCGACATCAGCGTAACGCCGTCATACAAAGTCCGCCGAAGCCATTGCCAGGCAGGCTAGTTGAAACTCTCTCCCCGCTCGCTCCTTACAGATGTTCCCATGGCATTCGTCGACTTGCCAACCCTGCCTGTCGTTGCTGCTGGTGACGGTGACACCATCGTAGCCGGCAACGGCCCCAGCCTTGAAAAGCTAACCTATTTAATTAAATAATCACAATAATAATTAACGGTCTGTGAAATGAACAAGCGAGAGGGCGTGAGGCAGGGCGCTATAATCAAGGCGCCTTTCACATGTCGGTCTGCTCCATGACCAATTTAGAAGATGTGTAAGCAGTTTTGAACATACTGGAGCTGAGGCCGGTCATTATCCACAACAAATGCTCCACACAAGGTGGCACCGAGAGAGAGAGGAGCTGGGGCCTCGGGCCCAGACTTGCAAAAAAAAGGTAAAAAGGCTCAGCTGCTGTTTGTGCCACAAAGTTCTCTGAGATTGAAGACAATAGAGACGAATATAAGAGAAATTACTGTTCGGGAACCATACAAACACATACTGGTGAAGGAATATAATTTCAGTGACACTTTGCATTTGCTGTTGTCTCAAATGGAAAGATTGCTGGTTTGGAACCAAGGGTTTGGCAATCATTTAAATGCATTACTATCTGCAATAGTATCTGCAATTGTCTATCAGAACAACAAGACAGAATGTTGGATCAAAATGAAAATATACCCCAGCGGGCAAAGCTGTTTGAGAAGAAGTCATTGCAATCAGGTTTTCCCGCTGGGACAATGGTATCAGGCGAAATCTGCAGCCGTCTTAGTTGTAAAATTATCATTATTACTGCTGCATTTGTGTTAAGCAAAACCTGTACAGTATGTAGAGACTACAGCCCTGCTCTAAATGATGGCTGCGGTGCTTAATCTAAATGACTGTAAGTGACTCGACAGC
Source organism: Salmo trutta (assembly GCF_901001165.1). NCBI lineage: Eukaryota > Metazoa > Chordata > Actinopteri > Salmoniformes > Salmonidae > Salmo > Salmo trutta. Next base: position 14,223,454 of record NC_042964.1, read on the forward strand.
CTAATTAAAAACGCTGCTCAATGAAGTGTAGTTGACCATCAGTAAACTCATCTCTGACTGCTGCGCTCCTTCCTCAAGGACACAGTTCCCACAGAGCACAGGGTCTGGTTTAAAGCAAATATGGGTTTATTCGTTTTCCAAGTCGCTCTAATTTAGACAGCTGTTTGTGTGGTTTCGCTTCACGTTCTACCTCAGTTTTCAACGGAAGAGTCATTTCCTAACGACCCCTACGTTAGCTTTTAATTTTAAAGCAAGCACATGATACACATGACATTATAGCTACAAGCACTATACAGGCATTACTTTAAGCATTATTAAGACTTAATGAATATATTCATAGCATGTCTATTGTGAAGACGAAGTGTGGAGGAGTAGTTGGGCTTCATGGGGTGAACATCAGCCCCGGGCCTGTCATTGCTTCCCATTTGTCATTTTAACTTCCCAAGACCTTTGTGCCCCTGGCTATAGGATTATGGTATTAAAATCTCCCGAATGCACTTACATGTACACTATTCAAAACATGCTAGCTTCATCTCCCTAAGGTAGCCAGAGGCACTCCATTTTCCTTTCTTTGTGTTCCATTGGCTGTTCAGTCAGATGAATACCAACAAAAGCTCCCAGAATTCACTTAACTCCTGCTTCTGGCTTTTAAGTTATCCCTTTTTGACAGGCTAGGGGTGAGAGAGTGAGACCTAAAGTCACCCTGGGGTTATTTGGGGAGAAGTACATGCATTGCCTCACTGTGTGGAATCTTGTCCTAAGGTCAGCACACCAGAGTATGTTTCGTACATGTGATACTATGAACAATATGCAGCACTTTAATCGTTGCAGTGTCAAGTACATTCTGTTTTTAATGGGATACTATTGAACAATGTACTCACTCACTGAATGAAATGCATCGCATATGCCTCAGAGCAGAATACTATGGAATGAAGAAAATCCAAACACAATCATATCATAATGCACAACCTCAAGTCATCCCTATGGTCAACTTGGTAGTGAATTTACAATCACCATTTTAATGACCACTAATGTCTGAACAGCTTGGTAACATTGGTAAAGTCGTTGCTTTAACAGGGATGGACTGAATCTATGAAGTCATGTGTTTGCAGATTTGCACTGTCAAGTGTCATTTAAATGATTAATGCATCTCAAACTAAAGTAAGCCATACGTTTTGGCTTTGCTCCATTACTTAGGAAGGAAAAGATAAAGTGGAATAATGATCCATTTGCAAATGGAAGCGCCAAAGTCGACATCTATTGCCGTCTTCCCAAAACAACAGCTTGCACTCTGAAGTCACGGAGAGTGGAAAGATAAGCAATTTAAGGCACAATTTCCTCTACTTTTGTCGCATGGATATTGCTTAAGAAATGCCCCCATTTCTTAGTGTTCTCAGCTCCAAAACTTCTAAAAGGTCTTCTCCCTTTCTTTTCACTTGTCCTTTCACACACAAACAGAATGAAGGCCTGGAAATTAGGTTTTAGAACTGCACTGAAGCTCAAAGCCTCCCGCTGGCCACTAATTTGTATTTGACAACTGAAGCAAGCAGTCACAAGTGTACTTTGGGAATGTTGTGGGGGCAAAACACATTGGCTGACTGGATGTGAGTCTTGAGATGCAGGCGCTTTTCTAGCACCCAGAACATTCTGCTAATGTCTCCTCTGTGGAGGGGAGATAGTGGAAGAAGAGGGGGAGCAGAGTAAAAGAGAAAGATGTGATGGGAGATGGTGCAGAGAAAGTGAGGGGAGAGGAGGAGGAAGAATGGAGTTGAAAAATAACTGAGCGAGGGTAGAATGAAAGGTAGAATATTAAGAAAGCAATGCAATATTAGCTGGCTAGAATGCTTTGCATAGTACCTCAGAAATTTGAATAGCCCAAATAACCACGGACTTGAAAATGTGAATCATACTATGAAGATGCATTGGCATACACGCTGCAAGAGATACATTGTTTTGGTTTAAGACAAATCCTGTTTATACAGAGCAGCAAGGGGAACTGCCCCTCCTTACCTTCAGGATATGCTCAAACCCTATATTCCGAGCACTCTCTTCTGCCACCTCTGGTCTCTTGGCACTCCCACCCCTATGGGAGGTCAGCTCCCACTCAGCCCAGTCAAAGCTCTTCTCTGTCCTGGCACCCCAATGGTGGAACGAACTTGCCCCAATGTCAGGACAACGGAGTCCCTGCCCATCTTCCGAAAACGTCTGAAACCCTACCAGTGAATATGTTTGATTAGGCACTATGCCGTCAAAGGTTATGACAGACAGCATAAGACAACCATATTGTTATGCCAGGAGAATGCTACCTGTCCCAATGCATAGTGCCAACTGTAATGTTTGGTGGAGGAGGAATAATGGTCTGGGGCTGTTTTTCATGGTTAGGTTCCTTAGTTCCAGTGAAGGGAAATCTTACACTACAGCATACAATGACATTCTAGACGATTCTGTGCTTCCAACTTTGTGGCAACAGTTTGAGGAAGGCCCTTTCTTGATTCAGCATGACAATGCCACCATGCACAAAGCGAGGTCCATACAGAAATGGTTTGTCGAGATCGGTGTGGAAGAACTTTACTGGCCTGCACAGAGCTTTGACATCAACCCCATCGAACACCTTTGGGATGAATTGGAACGCCAACTGCGAGCCAGGCCTAATCGCCCAACATCTGTGCCCAGCCTCACTAATGCTCTTGTGACTGAATGCAAGTTCCTGCAGCAATGTTCCAACATCTAGTGGAAAGCCTTCCCAGAAGAGTGGAGGCTGTTATAGCAACAAAGGGTGAACCAACTCCATATTATTGCCCATGATTTTGGAATGAGATATTCGACGAGCAAGTGTCCACATACTTTTGGTCATCTAGTGTATAAAGTCGCCTGGGAAATTGTAAAACATTTTGTGATTTATTAATTTCAAAGGTGCAAATTTGGTTTGCAACTGTGACTCAGTTGGTAGAGAATGGCGCTTGCAACGTTAAGCTTGCGGGTTCAATTCCTGCTGGGGCCACCCATTCCATGCATACACTTCTTTCAACTGCTTTGGATAAAAGCATTTGCTAAACGGAATAGAATACCTATTATATGTTTTGTAACACATTTTGTCACCTGACAATCACATGACTATTACATGACTATTAAATAACTATTACATAACTATTACGTGACTATTAAATAACTATTACATGACTATTAAATAACTATCACATGACTATTACGTGACTATTAAATAACTATCACATGAATATGAAATAACTATCACATGAATATGAAATAACTATTACATGACTATTACATAACTATTACATGACTATTAAATAACTATTACATGCCTATTAAATAACTATTACATGACTATTACATAACTATTACATGACTATTACATAACTATTACATGACTATTAAATAACTATTACATGCCTATTAAATAACTATTACATGACTATTACATAACTATTACATAACTATTAAATAACTATTACATGACTATTACATACTATTAAATAACTATCACATGAATATGAAATAACTATTACATGACTATTACATAACTATTACATGACTATTACATAACTATTACATAACTATTAAATAACTATTACATGACTATTACATGACTATGAAATAACTATTACATACTATTAAATAACTATTACATGACTATTAAATAACTATTACATGACTATTAAATAACTATTACATGACTATTACATAACTATTACATGACTATTACATACTATTAAATAACTATTACATGACTATTAAATAACTATTACATGACTATTACATGACTTTTAAATAACTGTTCCATGACTATTATGTGACTAGTATGTGAATATTCCATAACAGTGTGGATATTACATGGATATTACATGACTATTACACGACCACATTACTATAACATGACTCTTACATAAATAGAACATAACCAAATGACCAGTACATGACTGTTACATGGATATTACATGACTATTACATAACTATTACATGACCACATTACTATAACATGACCACATGACTATCACATAACTATTACATGACTATATCATTATTATTATGTGCCTATTATGAGACTTTTCCCAAACCGTCTGACTATTACATGGGTATTACATAACAATTACATAACTATTACATGACCACATTACCATCACATGACAATCCCATAACCACACGACCAGCAAATGACTGTTACATGACCAAGACATTACTATTTTATGACTATAACTTGACTACTACGGCACTATTCCATAACTATTTCATTATTAACACACAACTATTACATGACTATTACATAACCACACAACTAGTACATACAGTGGTTTCTCAATTAAAGGTTTTGAGATTATGCTGCGGGATTTAAAGGTAATTTGTGGTTTAGTATGTTACCCTGCGTCACTGCTTCATTGCTCCAGACCACCGCAAAGGGAATGTAGAGCACTGATTATGCTTTTGGGTCCCAAGGCCTACTGTGTCTCTATCTGACAATGAATGGGCGATATAAATCAAATAGAAACTGATAGTTGTGCACGAAAATGTTCAATTATATTCCATGATATTCTTAAGATATATGTGTTGACTGAATATAAGCAAGTGATGTCTGCTAAATAATCAGGTTGATGGCACAGTCATATAGTCTCGGCACCTACAGTTGAAGTTGGAAGTTTACATACACCTTAGCCAAATACATTTAAACTCAGTTTTTCACCATTCCTGACATTTAATCCTAGTAAAAATTCCCTGTCTTAGGTCAGTTAGGATCACCACTTCATTTTAAGAATGTGAAATGTCAGAATAATAGTAGAGAGAATGATTTATTTCAGCTTTTATTTCTTTCATCACATTCCCAGAAGTTTACACACACACAATTAGTATTTGGTAGCATTGCCTTTAAATTCTTTAACTGGGTCAAATGTTTCGGGTAGACTTCCACAAGCTTCCCACAATAAGTTGGGTGAGTTTTGGCTCATTCCTAGTGACAGAGCTGGTGTAACTGAGTCAGGTTTGTAGGCCTCCTTGCTCGCAAACGCTTTTTCAGTTCTGCCCATACATTTTCAATAGGATTGAGGTCAGGGCTTTGTGATGGCCACTCCAATACCTTGACTTTGTTGTCCTTAAGCCATTTTGCCTCAACTTTGGAAGTATACTTGGGGTCATTGTTCATTTGGAAGACCCATTTGCGACCAAGCTTTTAACGTCCTGACTGATATCTTGAGATGTTGCTTCAATATATCCACATAATTTTCTTCCTCATGATGCCATCTATTTTGTGAAGTGCACCAGTCCCTCCTGCAGCAAAGCACCCCCACAACATGATGCTGCCACCCCCGTGCTTCACGGTTGGGAGGGGGTTCTTCGGCTTGCAAGACGCCCCATTTTTCCTCCAAACATAATGATGGTCATTATGGCTAAACAGTTCTATTTTTGTTTCATTTGACCAGAGGACATTTCTCCAAAAAGTACGATCTTTGTCCCCATGTGCAGCTGCAAACCGTAGTCCTGCTTTTTTATGGCGGTTTTGGAGCAGTGGCTTCTTCCTTGCTGAGCGGCCTTTTAGGTTATGTCGATATAGGACTCGTTTTACTGTGGATATAGATACTTTTTTACCTGTTTCCTCCAGCATCTTCACAAGGTCCTTTGCTGTTGTTCTGAGATTCATTTGCACTTTCGCACCAAAGTATGTTAATCTCTAGGAGACAGAAAGCGTCTCCTTCCTGAGCGGTATGACGGCTGCGTGGTACCATGGTGTTTATACTCGCGTACTATTGTTTGTACAGATGAACGTGGTACCTTCAGGCATTTGGAAATTGCTCCCAAGTATGAACCAGACCAGGTCTACAATTGTTTTTCTGAGGTCTAGGCTGAATTATTTAGATTTTCCCATGATGTCTAGCAAAGAGGCACTGAGTTTGAAGGTAGGCCTTGAAATACATCCACAGGTACATCTCCAATTGACTCAAATGATGTCAATTAGCCTATCAGAAGCTTCTAATGCCATGACATCATGTTCTGGAATTTTCCAAGCTGTTTAAAGGCGTAGTCAACTTAGTGTATGTAAACTTCTGACCCACTGGAATTGTGATACAGTGAATTATAAGTGAAATAATCTGCTTGTAAACAATTGTTGGAAAAATGACTTGTGTCATGCACAAAGTAGATGTCCTAACCAACTTGCCAAACTATAGTTTGTTAACAAGAAATTTGTGGAGTAGTTGAAAAACAAGTTTTAATGACTCCAACCTAAGTGTACGTAAAGTTCCAACTTCAACTGTACAGTACATAAAGCTGAGTGACTCACTCATTCATGGCTTTGGATCAAAATAAATAAGTACCAACACTCTTTCTGATAGTCTTTAATAAAGAAATGTTTTGGTTATCCTAACCTGGATGCCTAAAAGGAAAAGTATTACCACCTTCTCTTGCGCCTGTCATTTTCCAGATTTGCCCCAACGAATAATGCACCTTAATATTAATTTAGAATCTTCCAATTCTCTAAATGTAATTATTTGCGGAGAGCCATACAGATTGAAAAATAGTTGGGAAGAGATTTTCGATGGCACATGGTTCATGAATTGACACGCAATTTTCCATTCCTCCTGAAAGCGCTAACAGTCAAATGCATTCTCTCCATCGCCCACACGCACTTTAAACATTTGAATAATAACGCATTTAATGGTTGACATTGGTTGATTTTATGCATTCATGAACGACCAGATGACTATTACATGACTGTTACATGACTGTTACATGACTGTTACATGACCACATGACTGTTACATGAGTATGATATGACTGTTACATGACTGTTACATCACTATTACATCACTATTACATGACCACATGACTGTTACATTTCTGTTACGTGACTATTACATGACTATTACATGACCACATGACTGTTACATGACTATTACATGACTGTTACATGACTGTTACATGACCACATGACTGTTACATGACTGTTACATGACTGTTACATGACTGTTACATGAGTATTACATGACTGTTACATGACTGTTACATGAGTATTACATTACCCCATGACTATACATTACCATTACATCACTATTTTATAACTATTACGCAAATGTAATGTGACTATTCCATGACCACGTGATTATTACATGACTATTGCATGTCTATTACATGACTTTTCCGTGACTATTACATGACTATATTATGACTATTATGCGATCACATGACAATCACACAACGTGATTATTCCATGACTATTACATAAATATCACATGTCTGTTACATAACTGTTATATGACCACTTGACTGTTACATGACTATTACATGATTGTTGCATGACTATATATGACTATCACTAGACTATCACACAATGACATAACTATGACATGACTGTAGTGTGATTATTACATGACCACATGACTATAACTGTACATGGCCATTACATCACTATTGCATGACTATTACAGCACATGACTATTATGATACTATCACATGATTATAACATTACTATCACACAGTGACATGACTATCGCATAACTATTATATGACCATTACATGACCATTAAATGACTGTTGTATAACTATTACGAGACTATCTCATGACTATTACACAACCACATGACTATTACAGAACTATCATATGACTATGTTATTACTGTCACGTGACAATTACATGATTATTCCATGACCGCATGACTATTACAAGACTGTAAAATGACTATTACATGACCACGTGTCTATTGCATGACCTGCAAAACAACCGTCTCAACGGCAACAATGAAGAGGCGACTCCGGGATGCTGGCCTTCTAGACAGAGTTGCAAAGAAAAAGCATTATCTCAGACTGGCCAATAAAAAGGAAAGATTAAGATGGGCAAAAGAACACAGACACTGAACAGAGATACTTTTCCTAGAAGGTCAGCATCCAGGAGTCGCCTCTTCACTGTTGACGTTGAGACTGGTGTTTTGCAGGTACTATTTAATGAAGCTGCCAGTTGAGGACTTGTGAGGTGTCTGTTTCTCAAACTAGACACTCTAATGTACTTGTCCTCTTGCTCAGTTGTGCACCGGGGCCTCCCGCTCCTCTTTCTATTCTGGTTAAAGACAGTTTGCGCAGTTCTGTTAGGGAGTAGTACACAGCGTTGTACGAGATATTCAGTTTCTTGGCAATTTCTCGCATGGAATAGCCTTTATTTCTCAGAAGAAGAATAGACTGATGAGTTTCAGAAGAAAGGTCTTTGTTTCTGGCCATTTTGAGCCTGTAATCGAACCCACAAATGCTGATGCTCCAGATACTCAACTAGTCTAAAGAAGGCCAGTTTTATTGCTTCTTTAATGAGCGCAACAGTTTTCAGCTGTGCTAACATAATTACAAATGTTTTTTAATGATCAATTAGCCTTTTAAAATGATAAACTTGGATTAGCTAATACAACATGCCATTGGAACACAGGAGTGATGGTTGCTGATAATGGGACTCTGTACGCCTATGTAGATTTTCCATACAAAATCAGCCGTTTCCAGCTACAATAGTCATTTACAACATTAACAATGTTTACACTGTATTTCTGATCAATTTGATGTTGTTTTAATGGCCAAAAAATGTGCTTCTCTTTCAAAAACAAGGACTTTTTTAAGTGACCCCAAACTTTTGAACGGTAGTGTAAATCTGATAAATAAATACATGACTTGATGGACAACACAATTAGACCTGTTTCTCCTCACTAGCCTAAAGATACAGATATTAATTTCACATTTCATGGGGCATCGATTATGGCTGAGAGTGTTCAATCCTGTATACACTCTGAGACACACACTCAGTTACACACACATGCACACCTCTTCACCATTTGTTAAAAAATCCCTCACTGCAAGAACCACACCTTTAATCTGAAAATAAAACAGAAAGGCTTGAGGGTAAGATAGACCTACTGTACACAACTATCAGGGTTGGGGTCTGATCTAATGCATTCTGGGATTATAATTGTTTCTAATATTTAAAACATTAAGGGAATTCTGAATAATTATAGACAACCACAACAAGACTGTAATTATTTAAGGGTCCAATGCAGCCGTTTTTATCTCAATATCAAAGAATTAAGTACCTTACTGTGAATGTTTTTAAATGAAATTGTTCAAAAAGAAACAAAAATAGCTTCTTAGCAAATAGACATTTCTCAAACAATAATTTAGCTAGGACTTTCTGGGAGTGGTCTGAGTGGGGAGGGGAACATTGACAATTATCTTCTATTGGCAGAGGTTTGGAACTCTCTTTCTTATTGGTCTATTAACTAATTTAGCGCCTGGTGATGACACCAGGCAGGCAAAAACTCCATTCCACCAAAACAGGCAGACATTTCAGGGGGTCCTTTCAAACAGCTCTTACACTAAAAGGGAATTATCATCATTTTCACAATATTATTCCAACCCCATAGTGTGGAAATATATAAAAGGAAAATCACATTTTGACTGAACTGGGCCATGAAAATACTTTTAAGAGAGTTTTAAAAATGAAATATTTCAACCATATGCTACATGGCATTGGTAACCATACTGTACATGATGTCAAAATAAACATTTGTATAATGATGTGTGGAACAGTAGCTGTGCATGGGTAAAATCACCGGAGAAGGCAATTCAGAAACAAAGCCATATTACAACATATGTGTTTTAATAATTGCATTGTTTGCTCTGTAAACTGTTAGTTCATATGCCTTGGCACCATGATATATAGGCCTAAGCCAGGGACAATATGAAGACACAGCAGCAGAATAAATTCTACCACAATTTGTTTCATTACAAAACCAGAGATCAACATCTTGTCACGCCCTGGCCATAGAGAGGGTTTTGTTCTATATTTTGGTTAGGCCAGGGTGTGACTAGGGTGGGCATTCTATGTCCTTTTTTCTATGTTTTGTATTTCTTTGTTTTGGCCGGGTATGGTTCTCAATCAGGGACAGCTGTATATCGTTGTTTCTGATTGGGAGCCATACTTAGGCAGCCTGTTTTCCTTTGGGTGTGGGTGGTTACTTTCTGTTTAGTTGATGTTCCTGACAGAACTGTTTGGCTGTCGTTTTTGTTTCTTTGTTTGTGTTCACTCAACACGCTGCGCCTTGGTCTACTCCTTGCAACAACTGTTACACATCTGTCCAGCGAAGACCACAAAACATATTGCATGTAAACAGTTACATGACCTATAGTATGGTCAAGCAAGGTAATATTTTCAGACTACTAAACAACTATTGATTTAGAACCACGGAGAGTTAGTGGCAAAGAAAACAGGAACTGCCTCCACTATTCCAGCACTATTTCACCTTCAACATATCAACATAATCTATTCTCCTATGCTTAGTCTAATAAAGTGACAACTTAAATATACCAAAAACGATTTAGTCCAATCAACGTAAGCTAAATATGATGTGGCTGTCAATGGTACAGTACTGATTCCTGTGTATTTTGGTATTTTTTGGTATTTTATCAGGATCCCCATTAGCTGTTGCAAAAGCAGCAGCTACTCTTCCTGGGGTCCACACAAAACATAATACAGAATGACATAATACAGAATGACATAATACAGAACATCAATAGACAAGAACACCTCAAGGACAGAACTACATACATTTTTAAAAAAGGCACACGTAGCCTACATATCAATGGATACACACAAACTATCTAGGTCAAATAGGGGAGAGGCGTTGTGACATGAGGTGTTGCTTAATCAGTTTTTTTTATCAGGTTTGCTGTTTATTTGATCAATATGAGATGGAAGGAAGTTCCATGCAATAAGGGCACTATATAATACTGTACGCTCTCTGGAAATTGTTCTGGATTTGGGGACTGTGAAAAGACCCCTGCTGACACGTTTGGTGGGATAAGTGTGTGTGTCAGAGCTGTGTGTCAGCTTTCCTTGCAGCACTGGACCAAAAGACTGGACAATAATCAAGACAAACTAGAGCCTGCAGAACTTGCTTTTTGGAGTGTGGTGTCAAAAAAGCAGAGCATTTCTTTAATACGGACAGACCTCTCCTCATCTTTACAACCATTGAATCTATATGTTTTGACCATGACAGTTTACAATCTAAGGTAAAGCCAAGTAATTTAGTCTCCTCAACTTGTTCAACAGCCACACCATTCATTACCAGATTCTGCTGAAGTCTAGAACTTAAGGAATGATTTGTACTAAATACAATGCTCTTAGTTTTAGATATGTTCAGGACCAGTTTATTACTGGCCACCCATCCCAAAACAGACTGCAACTCTTTGTTAATGGTTTCAGTGACTTCCTTAGCTGTGGTTGCTGATTCGTATATGGTTGAATCATCAGTATACATGGACACACATGCTTTGTTTAATGCCAGTGTCAGGTCATTGGCAAAAATAGAAAAGAGTAGAGGGCCTAGAGAGCTGCCCTGCGGTACACCACATTTTACATGTTTGACATTAGAGAAGCTTCCATTAAAGAAAACCCTTTGAGTTCTATTAGATAGATAGCTCTGAATCCACAATATGGCAGAAGTTGAAAAGCCATAACACATTTGTTTTTTTCAACAACAGGTTATGGTAAATAATATCAAAGGCTGCACAGAAATTTTTATTTGATTTATTTTTATTTCACCTTTATTTAACCAGGTAGGCAAGTTTAGAACAAGTTCTCATTTACAATTGCGACCTGGCCAAGATAAAGCAAAGCAGTTCGACACATACAACAACACAGAGGTACACATGGAGTAAAACAAACATACAGTCAATAATACAGTAGAAAAATAAGTCTATATACAATGTGAGCAAATGAGGTGAGATAAGGGAGGTAAAGACAAAAAAGGCCAGGGTGGCAAAGTAAATACAATATAGCAAGTAAAACACTGGAATGTTAGATTTGTAGTGGAAGAAAGTGCAAAGTAGAAATAATGGGGTGCAAAGGAGCAAAATAAATAAATACAGTAGGGGAAGGGGTAGTTGTTTGGGCTAAATTATAGATGGGCTATGTACAGGTGCAGTGATCTGTGAGCTGCTCTGACAGCTGGTGCTTAAAGCTAGTGAGGGAGATAAGTGTTTCCAGTTTCAGAGATTTTTGTAGTTCGTTCCAGTCATTGGCAGCAGAGAACTGGAAGGAGAGACGGCCAAAGGAGGAATTGGCTTTGGGGGTGACCAGAGAGATATACCTGCAGGAGCGCGTGCTACAGGTGGGTGCTGCTATGGTGACCAGTGAGCTGAGATAAGGGGGGACTTTACCTAGCTAGGTCTTGTAGATGACCTGGAGCCAGTGGGTTTGGCGACGAGTATGAAGCGAGGGCCAGCCAACGAGAGCGTACAGGTCGCAGTGGTGGGTAGTATATGGGGCTTTGGTGACAAAACAGATGGCACTGTGATAGACTGCATCCAGTTTATTGAGTAGGATATTGGAGGCTATTTTGTAAATGACATCGCCGAAGTCGAGGATCGGTAGGATGGTCAGTTTTATGAGGGTATGTTTGGCAGCATGAGTGAAGGATGCTTTGTTGCGAAATAGGAAGACAATTCTAGATTTAACTTTGGATTGGAGATGTTTGATGTGTGTCTGGAAGGAGAGTTTACAGTCTTACCAGACAACTAGGTATTTGTAGTTGTCGCCATATTCTAAGTAAGAACCATCCAGAGTAGTGATGCTGGACGGGCGGGCAGGTGCAGGCAGCGATCGGTTGAAGAGCATGCATTTAGTTTTACTTGTATTTAAGAGCAGTTGGAGGCCACGGAAGGAGAGTTGTATGGCATTGAAGCTCGTCTGGAGGGTTGTTAACACAGTGTCCAAAGAAGGGCCAGAAGTATACAGAATGGTGTCGTCTGCGTAGAGGTGGATCAGAGACTCACCAGCAGCAAGAGCGACATCATTGATGTATACAGAGAAAAGAGTTGGCCCAAGAATTGAACCCTCTGGCACCCCCATAGAGACTGCCAGAGGCCCGGACAACAGGCCATCCGATTTGACACATTGAACTCTATCAGAGAAGTAGTTGATGAACCAGGCGAGGCAATCATTTGAGAAACCAAGGCTATTGAGTCTGCCGATGAGGATGTGGTGATTGACAGAGTCGAACGCCTTGGCCAGGTCAATGAATACGGCAGTACAGTATTGTTTCTTATCGATGGCGGTTACGATATTGTTTAGGACCTTGAGCGTGGCTGAGGTGCACCCATGACCAGCTCTGAAACCAGATTGCATAGCGGAGAAGGTGCGGTGGGATTCGAAATGGCCGGTAATCTGTTTGTTGACTTGGCTTTCGAAGACCTTAGAAAGGCAGGGTAGGATAGATATAGGTCTATAGCAGTTTGGAAATCTAACAGTACAGGTCCCAAAATCTTATTATTATCAATTTCTTTCAACAAATCATCAGTCATCTGTGTCAGTACAATACATGTTGAGTGGTCTGCTCTATAAGCATGCTGAAAGTCTGTTGTTAATTTGTTTACAGAGAAATAGCATTGTATTTGGTCAAACACCATTTTTTCCAACAGTTTGCTAAGAGCTGGCAGCAAGCTTATAGGTCTGCTGTTAGAACCAGTAAAGGCCGCTTTACCACTCTTGGGTAGCGGAATTACTTTGGCTTCCCTCCAGGCCTGAGGACAAAGACTTTCCTCTAGGCTCAGATTAAAAATATGACATATAGGATTGGCTATAGAGTCAGCTACCATCCTCGATAGCTTTCTAAGTTGTTAATTCCAGGAGGTTTGTCATTGTTGATCAATAACAATCATTTTTCCACCTCTTCCACACTAACTTTACAAAATTCAAACTTGCATTGATTTTCTTTCATTATTAGTTTTTTTATGCATGAATACACTTGCTCACTGTTCGTTGTTGGCATTTGCTGCCTAAGTTTGCCCACTTTGCCAATGAAATAATTATTAAAATAATTGCCAGCAGCCAGACTTGTTAGCCATTCCTTTTGACCCATCTTTTTCAACCATACAGTTTTTCAATTTCTCATCAATACATGGAGCCTTAACTGCTCTAACAGTCAGTTTGTGTGGTGTGTGCGTGCGTGCGCACGTGCGTGCGCGCGTGTGTGTGTGTGTATGTGTCTGTGTGTGTAAGTAGAAAAAAACATGTTGACTAACCCTACTTGTACCTCGTTCATGTTGCCTAAACAGTCAATGACTCTGTCATACAGTACATGCTTTTAGTTTTTGTTGTCCTAGGCTACCTGGCTAAAATACTTGCTTGCTAGCCTAACTTCCACCAGACCAGCTAGTTAACATTAGCATACTACATCTAGCTACAGTACATTTTGAACTTCCATCCTCTCAGGCCAGGGACACAATGTATGCATTGATGGTTGGATCAGAATCACTGTTATAATCATTGGCCAGTACGGAGAATTAAGTAAAACCGCAAGTCCAAATCCCTATCTCCATCCATGGCTAATTTAGGAAAGGGATGATTTTAGCAAGCTAGCCACCGGAGGACAACAACATAACGAGATGCAACAATTAAAGTGTTTTTCTGTCAATAATGACGTTTGGCTTGTGACCTGACTTGTCCAAAGTCAAATCCAAACTGGCTTCCTTTGACACTTTTTTTGGTGCTCCAGGACCATTCACAGCTGAGTTTGCTCAGTTTAGCTCAACGCTGATTGGCTATTATTTTATCATTTATTTTATCAAGGGAGGCCAAAATCTCACTGGCTTCTCTTGCATTCAATGCTATGGGCAGCAACAATGTCATACTCTTTCTGACCAGACAGCATCAGATAGATACACTACACATACTGAGACAGTGGGGTGCTGTTTCGCTCGCTTGGATGCTTTCTCCGGTGAGATAAAAAAAAATCAATTCGCAAGAGGTGTATTGAATTTCACCTCTTTCGCCTCAGAGAGACTAAAGTTACATTATTTTGTATGGGTTTTTTCCCCAAAATTTTTTCTTGATACATTTTTTCAGAAGCCTGGCTTCCCTTGGCATCCATGAATAGATGCCACTGGTGTAGAATAAATAAGCCATTTGAATTTCATGTCATTTCATTGAATAAATTATAATTCAAATGCTGCTTCCTGTGGGGTGTGGCCAATTCAAATTCAATAAAAAAAATGTCATTGTAATTAAATAGCAATATGCCACTCAATTCAGAACTGATCCCAATCCTGACACCTATCTTTGCTGAGAGTCAAACCTCTAGACACTATGCCACACGTACCCCACCCACCCCACACACCTTATTTTAGATTGCCAAATGGTACTGTCTTGGCTAATAAGGCTCTGGATTGTGTATAGGTGACAGCTGGCTAGGAACTGAACTTCTCTGCCTGCACAGTTCATTAGCCAGGACAATAGACAGAAACAAATAGTGATTTTGGAAGTGAGTTGCTTCAAGGCTCACCCTCAAAAGTGTATTGCCTGTGTTGTAACACTACACTTTGAACCTTATATGTTCACAATTTCATAGGCATAATAGTATTGTGTAATAGCCTTTATTTCTAAGAAAATTACCTTTACCAAGCATTTATTTTAATGTGAAAATTCACAGAAACATCATGGATCTCTGGAGCAATGCTGTAATTCCCTCTGGTGAGAGATTGGTTTAAAATCCAATTAGGACTTGTAACCAGTGTGAGGATAGGTATGAATCAAAACGTGGCTTATATTATTTTAGGGTTCCTGGAATCAAGAGGGAATAAGCAGGAAATCCACTTCTAGAAAATCTGGGAATTTTGGGAAAGTTAACAGAAATTTGCTACCCCTAAATACATCACTGCATCATATTTGGTTGTAGTGGGGAAACATCACAGAGTATGGGGTAAATACAGTATGTTACTGAGTTAGCTATGTCATACCAAATGACAAATTAGCTCCAATTAGTTGTAAAAATGCTTAATTCCTCGTAAAATAACGCATACGGTAATGCATCAAATCCAGGTGCCTTATACTTGGCCCTTCCCTGAAATGTCACAGAGAAACACTGTTTCCCGTGTCTTGGAACATGTGGCCGTGTTTATACATGAGCACAAAGAAGACCCCTCCCTGCAAAGCCGCAGAGCCGCGAGACAAGCGTATGAGCTATGAATATGAATGCTGCTGTATATATTCACATCCTATATTCAAGGGCAGAATCTATTAACCACGTTTAATGCAGCTTGACTGCCCCGGTGAAGGTTGTTCCGGGTCAGCCGGCGTACGACTGACATCCCAATGTAACCGACTAAACTTCCCTCTTCAGATTTCTAATAGCACAGCATCCCTATGCTACTGCCATGGTTACCATATAGTTTCAGGGATGCAATGTTGAGGTTGATGAATAAACAAAATACCACAGAAGAAGAAAAATAGTATAGATGGAATAGGGTGGTGAGTATTATGGTTATAGGCACATATTACATAAATGTTCCAATATCTTAAACATATTAAATCTCACCAGTAATATAACAGAGGTAATGCCAAGTAATTTCAACATTTATCAGAGCATATGTCTTAAGCTACCCTATAACAATCACCAGTGAAGAGTATAGGCCCATCACACATCCTTCTGTTCAATTCCAAACGATTCAATGATGGATTACTCTTCATTTGCACCTTATACCTGGCAAGACACTATTCTGTCATATTTCACTCTTCTTGGATGGCAATTTAGATTATTAATTGAATCTATTTTTGTTTTACATCTCGGCTGACACTTTGCGCCCACTTATCAGTTTCCTGTCATTAGGTGGCCGTGGTTTGACAATGGGCCCGTTGGCACAGGTGGACAGGATTTATCAGGATAATGTATGGCCCGAGTGCCGGGGTTTCTGGGTTGGCCTCCGACACTCATAATTCTTCATTTCTACAGCTGAGGTTCAGCCATCCGTCTGACTGGTGGCTCCATGATAATCGTAATGTTCCCACAGGGGCCGCGAGTGGATATGGAAGTCCCCAACGGAAAGATTCTGGAGCTTCCACACCTGTCGCCTCAACTCGATTTTTGGACATTTTGTTCAAAATGCCACAACTAGATCGCCAGGGGTTTGAATGTATTTGACCTTCAAAGGCCGTTAATAAAAGTGGAATTCATCAAGTATTTTGACACTATGCTGGTCTGTCTCTGGCTTGTGTTTCTATAGCGAACTGGGAGATGGATGAAAAATATCAGCTGGAAGAGGGATTTTTGTGTTTTAACACTGGTGATTCGAATAAGCTCTTCTCATCCCCTCTATGATGCTACATGCTTGACAGCAGTAGCTGACCCCATGGCATTCCCCTTGAACTGCACGTTAAATCGGTCCCTCGCCGGCCAGCAGGACTGGTGACAACAAGCACAGCACCAAGCCAAGTCAAAAAGTGACCGTGAGATTAGCTGGCCATGCCTTGCCGAGCTGGGGATTTTACCACAGCAGTCCTCATTGCCAGGGACTGGAGTCTGGCAGAGTGGACATTTCCGATGTGGGCAAGGGGCTGTCAGACACCAGCTGCCGGAAAAATCACTGATGCGAGACAAGTCCATTTTTCAAAGATGAAAAGCGAAGTGTGTGAATTGTGGTAGTCTCTGATGGATATGTAGTGCCACCCATCCCCCTTCTCCAGTTTTTCCCATATGCACTTTGTCAATAAACTAGACATTTTGCAATTTTATGTCAGCATGTGTGAGTTCAGCATGTGTGAGTGCAGCATGTGAGCGTGTGTGTACAAATGCCCCTGCGTCATGTGTTGGCTGAAGGTAACTTCCAGGTTTAATTACTACAGAAACAGTCTCCCCATCTCTAGAGGATTTATGTTCTGAGAAATATCTCATTGTTCTCCTTTCATATCAGCAAACAAACACTCAAACCTGTACCGAGACGAGTGGAGCCTCTTTGGGACCTTTCTCAGGCTTGTCATGTCGCCATCTTTGAAAAAGGGCACTGCCTTTATCTGTCGCACCGGCTCTCCCAATGCATTATCGCCCTTTGAGTGCTTTCACTCCATGGGAACATTGCACTGCGCAAGGTGCTTCAACCAGACCGCAAATAATGTGAATGGATGGGACCCCAAACGGCAAAGCTCAAGTGTGTAGGAGTTCATTTTGTAAGCCATTTCACCACATTTCAATATTACTCTTCACATTTTGAAATTTTGTTTGGTGAGACAAGTACCTTTCAGATATCTCAGCATGGTATAAATATAGGTATTAGAATGGAGATGGCAGGACAAATGATGGCAGTACAAATATCTCTCCCTTTCTCTCTCTTTTTCTCATCCTCTTTCAAGCTCTTTTTCACCCACCAATTCCTCCGCCGGTGGTTCAATCTCATCTACTAATGATTTAAAGGCTCTCCGGTGTGATGCTGCTGTACATTCCACCATATCCCCCCCTCCCATTGTCTCCTTACTTCCTATTTCCCTCATGCAAATGGGTAGCAGCGAATGAGATTCATGCTCCAGGGATGCCGTTTCAAAGAATCATCATACTGGGAAGGGGGGGGGATCAGGGATAAAGTCCCATCACAACAAGGAAAAAGGCTCTATCGTGTCCAATAGCAATACATGCACCTTGGATGACGAGACAGATGGAGAAGACAGACTGCTGACATTAGCCTGCTCTTGATCTAGATCATGATTCCTCCTCAAGCTAATCATTCATCAGAGAGGGCTCCATCTTGTTGTTTTTCACCAAGCTTTGCAGTATTGCCTGGCATAACACTTGACCGACCTATCAGGGGCTTGTTTTGAGTCCTTCTTTGACTGACTGCATACATCCTTGTGGTGAAGTGGCTTACTCAATTTGGTCCCTTATAGTCCTGATTTTGTAAATGCTTCACAGTGTCTCTACACTTTCCACCTGTTTGTAATGCATTCAGGATACATTTATGGACATTTATTCATTCATAATAGCTTGTGGAATTGTTTGTGAAATGGCTTGTAGAATGATCCATGGCTTGCGTTTAGGAAGTCTTATGATGCAATATGGTTGCAATAAAATGCGATATAAATCATAATCTCTATCCAACTGGTTTATATCTAACGTTTAACCAATGCTGTCTGACATTTTCTAATGGTTTCTGGCCAAACAAGAACATTCAAAGTTAGAAAGGCTAAGTCTGAGGATGACAGTAAGTAGCCATCATCAGAAACAGTGCATATCAAAAGGCGTACATTTATTTGTGGCAGTCTGAACAGCTGCAAAAAGTGCTCTGAACTCTTGACACAAGTGAAAAGGAGCCTTGAAAAAAACAGTGCGATGGCATGGAAGGAATCAGAAGTGACATTATTTTTCTGCCGCTGCCGCTGACTCATCTGCTCTTTGTTGTTGAGGCTCTTAATTTTATAAATTTGTCCAAGGTAAACTTAGAGCAGGTGGCTTGATGAAACATGAATGGCATCCACACAGGACAATGTGTTGGCCTCTATAACCTGTTCTGAATAGCCACATCTCAAAGTGGCGCTGAGAGATCAAATCAAATGTATTTATATAGCCCTTCTTACATCAGCTGATATATCAAAGTGCTGTACAGAAACCCAGCCTAAAACCCCAAATAGCAAGCAATGCAGGTGTAGAAGCACGGTGGCTAGGAAAAACTCCCTAGAAAGACCAAAACCTAGGAAGAAATCTAGAGAGGAACCAGGCTATGAGGGGTAGCCAGTCCTCTTCTGGCTGTGCCGGGTGGAGATTATAACAGAACATGGCCAAGATGTTCAAATGTTCATAAATGACCAGCATGGTCAAATAATAGTAATCATAGTGAACAGGTCAGGGTTCCATAGCCGCAGGCAGAACAGTTGAAACTGGAGCAGCAGCACGGCCAGGTGGACTGGGGACAACAAGGAGTTATCATGCCAGGTAGTCCTGAGGCATGGTCCTAGGGCTCAGGTCCTCCGAGAGAGAGAAAGAAAGAGAGAATTAGAGAGAGCATACTTAAATTCACACAGGACACCGGATAAGACAGGAGAAATACTCCAGATATAACAGACTGATCCTAGCCCCCCGACACATAAACTACTGCAGCATAAATACTGGAGGCTGAGCCAGGAGGGGTCAGGAGAGTTCATGAGGAAGCTTTCAATAGTCCTGACCTATGGGATGAATCAAATAAAAAAAATACAAAATGAAATTAAGCTGGCTCAGGAAAACAATACAACTACAGATTACTTTTTCCAATAATGAGAGCAACGTTGAAGAGTGAGTATGCAGTAAGAATAGCACCAACAAATAGATTTTTAATGGTCTTATTCAAAATTATTATGTTTTTAGAATCAGGTGAGTAGACATTCAGAGAACCAATTAAGGCCAAACACCGTCCCCATGTCAGTTAACAAGCTTGTTTTTAAGTTATTCAAGTCTAATACTGTAGGTCACACTTTATTTGGATAGACCCTTATAGATGATCATACTATCAACAAACTACAGTATCTGTTGATAAACAAATGTTTGCTAAGGTTAGGGTTAGGATTAGAATAAAGGTTAGGGTTATGTTTAGAATAAGTGTTAGGGTTAGGTTTAGAATAATGGTTAGGTTTAGAATAACATTAGGGTTAGGCCTTGGGTTAGGGTTAAGTTGAAGGTTAAGATAAGGGTTAAGGTTAGGACTAGGTTTAGTGGGCTTTCCAAATGAGGTGTTACCGTCTAATATCCTCTGCTCACTGAATGGCAATGTTTACATTGTCTGAGGGCTTCTATGTCAACAGAAGATCTCATATGGATATGAAATCCTACTTTTTCCACTAACCCTTATGGCCAGTTTACCAGACAAAAATGCAAACCTTTTCCTGGACTTAAAAAGCACGTTCAGTAGGGAATCTCCAATTGAAAGTGTTTTTTAGTCCTGGACAAGTCTTCATCTGTGTCCAGGAAAAAGTCCCTCGACTTTAGTCTTGCCATTTTGACCATGGTCATATTCATTAGGGCACACAATGAAAAACGTTTCAAAACATTTTTCAACGGAAAGATAAAATGTGTGTTTATTATTGAATGAGTCCAAGTAGGCCCTCCCTGTTTCAGTCCATTTTCTTCCTTTTAGTGCCTAATCAATACAACTACGTTGTCTGCTCTACCAATCTGTCCACAGCTGGGCCCAGTGGTGGTGGGGGCGGCCGCAGCCAGCCAGCCATGGATGCAGCCAGCCGATGACCAGGGGAGACACCCTACTGAAAGACAGCAGCACAGCCTGACCATTTATGAAAATATAGTAGAAAACAGCCCAGTAAATCTCTCTTTCTTTCTCGCTCTCTCTCTCTTTCCCCCCTCTCCAACTTTCACATCTTCCATTGCGAAGATGGCGCTCCCATCTTACAGGCTCCGAACCATTTCTGCCATTTTGTGTGATTTTTTACACTGATCTTAACTATTTTTGTACATAATATTTCCGCCATCATTTCCTATGACCGAAAACAGCTTCTGGACATCAGCACAGTGATCACTAACCGTACTGCTAAATCCGGACCAGACCATAATCCCCGAGACTCGAAAGAGGAAGAGACGGTGCAAGAGAGGCAAGCGAGCGCAACCCGAATGAGACTATGTCGGCGAGTAAATAAACCACCTCTACCCTCTGTTCTATTAGCAAACATACAATCACCAGAGAACAAACTGGACGAGCTCCGTTCGAGACTATCCTGTCTACAGGACCCGAAGAACTGTAATATCCTATGTTTCTTGGAGTCATGCTGATTAAGGACATGGATAGGTAGAAAAACCAGGACGGCAGCGTCGGGTAAGGTTAAGGGTGGAGGTGTCTGTCTCTTGGTTAAACAGCTGGCTCTAATGTTAAGGAAGTCTCTAGGTTTTGCTCGCCTGAGTTAAAATACCTCATGATAAGCTGCAGACCATTCTATTTTAGTAACTAAAACTAAGACCGCATTCAACGAGCTGTATAAGGCCATAAGCAAACAAAAAAAATCACATCCAGAGGCGGCGCTCCTAGTGGCCGGTGATTAAAATGCAGTGAAACGGAAATCTATTTTACCTCATTTTCACCAGCATGCCACCTGTGCAACTAGAGGTGATAAAAATCTAGACCACCTTTACAAAACAAACAGAAACATTTACAAAGCTCTCCCTTGCTCTCCATTTGGCAAATGAGATCGTAACTGTATCCTCCTGATTCTTGCTTACAACCAAAAGCTCAAAAAGAAATACTAGTGACGCGCTCAATAAGAAAGTGGTCCAATGAAGTGGATGCTAAGTTACAGGACTGTTTCGCTAGCACAGGTTGGATTATGTTCCGGGATTCATCCGATGGCATTGAGGAGTTTACCATCAGTCACCGGTTTTAGGGCTGTTGCGGTGACCATATTACCGCCACACCGGCGGTCACGAGTTATGAAGGCAGAAAAATTCCACTTGACTGTTTAGTTATGGTAATTAGGCTTCTCCAAGCTCTGATGTTGCTGCTGGTCTTTAGTACCCTACCAAACTTGCTAACTGCCTTGTACGCAGCACTCTATTGTTCCTTTAAATCACTTTGACATCAATGCAAATGTAATGGCCTCTACTAACAAGAGGAGGATCCCATCAACTTTATATAGGCTAGGTCTACTATATTTATTTCTCAACGTTTCTAATATTAAGCACATTTCTTATATTTACAACAGGAGTAAAGCCTAACTGGCTGGCATGACAACGATCTACGTAAAAAGCATCCTCCATTCGTTATTTAAGTGCATAGATGACATGTCTTTTTCCCCCTGCCCATTTCGATACAGGTGCATGATAATAGTAAATTCTAAATCAAAACAAATTTCACACATACAGTACCAGACAAAAGTTTGGACACACCTACTCAGTCAATGGTTCCTCTTTATTTTGACTATTTTCTACATTGTAGGATAATAGTGAAGACATCAAAACTATGAAATAACACATATGGAATCATGTAGTAACCAAAACAAAGTATTTTAGATTCTTCAAAGTAGCCACCCTTTGCCTTGATGACAGCTTTGCACACTCTTGGCATTCTCTCAACCAACTTCACCTAGAATGCTTTTCCAACAGTCTTAAAGGAGTTCCCACATATGCTGAGCACTTGTTGGCTGCTTCTCCTTCACTCTGTGGCCCAACTCATCCCAAATCATCTCAATTGGGTTGAGGTTGGGTGATTCCTTGGTGTAATAGAATTAAGGTTTAGGTGAGGGTTATGGCAACCCATCTACTGTGGGACTCAGATTAGAGAGCAGGCGGAGGCAGAGATTCAGTTCAGTTTAAGATTTATTCAGAGGAGATAGGTGAACATGTCATTCAGATGGGTTGCATTACAATCTTGAAGAGTCTTGATGTCTTGAACAGTGACTTGACTCAGTAACCAGCTGGTTGGTTATGTAGGATTGGTAACAGGTAAGTGTGGTTTGTCAAAAGGGAGAAACAGAAAGTGCAAATATCAACAGGCAATAATAAATTATAATATGCAAATGCTGTAAGCATATGAATGAATAATGCTATGCATAAATATAGCAGCAGTTAATAATGAATGGCCAGAAATGTGGTGTAATAGCAATTGGCACGGAAGGCCAAAGCTGTAGCAGGCTAACAGTAGCTACATAACGTAGCACATGGCAAACAAACAAACAATAAAGCTCATAAGGTAGCAAGCATACCAGAATTGTCATAAAGGCAACAGCACAAAAGATGCATAAATGATGAACATGTATTGATTACCAGCTACATGTAACAAAGGAAAACAGATAAATGACTAAATGGCTGCTTGGCTTGGCCATTACCATGTGGTGGCCGAAATCCCACCGACCCAAAACAGAGGTGAGGACGTCCTCTTCTATGCAATAAAAGATGTTGGTACTCAAATTCAATGATGTATACTGGTGGTTGTTGCGACAGTTGTTGGTGTGCTCAACTCGTAAACTCTGTCTGGGTGAAGGACCCTTACTGAAAGGAGGCAACCTCAATAGAGCCCCACAGTGGAGCTGTCATAATACCCATAAAACCTAGCGGTCAAACCGGAAAACGTTTCCAATCATTTTTCCACCATTCATTTTTCCCATAGGGGATTTTAGAAACACTTGAAGGGCTGTGTTTCGTGTAGGCTTACCCTGGCGTGACGTTTTGAAAACCATGTAAATCTCTCTAGGACAAGGTGACTTATCAATATATTCACCTGTATTTTCTCTGGCCTTGGGTAAAGTGTCATCCTTTCCACAGATAGCCCTGCTGCCCACAAACAAGAGCTTATGGAAAAACACGCACACCACCACACACTCACTTAGCAAAAAAAAATAAATGTTACATGTTTCTGTCAGGGCAAGAAAGCAATATGTGTTTTCATATGTTGATAAACAGACATGGAGAGCATGTGGGTACCATACAGGCTACAGGGGTTTAAGGCCAAATTGGATTTGAATGATGAGTCACCTGTCACCTATAAAAGAGAGTGAGAGACATGGACTTCGTGCTTGGGATTTCTTTTTCTGAGTGCCTTGCGATGGAGTGGTGTGGTGTAGTGGAGAGGAGACTGCCGAGTGATTTAGTTGGGTGTTTATCAGAGAGTTATTTTTGCCTGGGGCAACCAGGGCCTGCCTGCCTGGGCGCTGCAGTGTCTCAGCACTTCGCTGTGATTAATTATAGCGGGATACAACGCTAGAAGCTCCCCGAAGCCATGAGTTTTATCAGGAGAACACAAAGTGCGCTCGACTGAGTCGCATGTCCAATTCTTAGTTTACCACACCCCCCACCGAGACGTTGTTTGCTTTTCTTCAAATGAGCCTGAAGCGTGACTTCTCTGAATTGAGATGTTCACTAACATAATCATTTTTATTGTATTTAAACAAATCCTATTCATTCATCAGTCTTCCATCTTTATCAATGACCAGAGAAAACTTTACCTGGACGTATTTACTAAAGTCAGTCTATCCTTCTTTTCATTCCTGGAATGGACTTCCCTGGAGTATCTTGCCTAGCACTTAATATAGGAGCACAAAGTCAATCAGAAGTTGATGATCTGGTGCTTAATTAATTAAAGATTACACAGTAATGAAGCATACTGTTGGTCATGTTAACTAGTGTTATTTGCACTAGTTATTTTCGTCATTAATCTTTTTCTGGAGGTAGCTCTGCAGAGCGGTCACTAGCTAGCACAGCCACAAAGTCTTAGAATCAGATTTTAAACATAAGCATAACCTAAACCACACTGCTATCGCTAATGCCTAACCCTAACCTTAAATTAAGACAGAAAAGCACATTTTTGTTTCATGAATTTTTATAAAATAGCCAATTTTGACTTTTCAGCTGGCCTATCTAAGGGGAAGTCACTCAGTCCTGCCTCCAGGACAAGACTGGAGGCAGGACTGAGCAAGGCGCCCGGCCCGCCACAGGAGTCGCTAGTGCGCAATGGGACAAGAAGATCCCTGCCGGCCAAACCTAGCCCTAACCCGGATGCCGCGGGGCCAATTGTGCACCGCCCCATGGGTCTCCTGGTCGCGGCCGGCTGTGACAGAGCCTGGACTCGAACCAGGATCTCTAGTGACATAGCTAGCACTGCGACGCAGTGCCTTAGACCACTGCGCCACTCAGGAGCCCCCCCAATGCTTTTGTAATAAACGTTTGTTACTTCAAAACTGTCTGCATCTGGGTCTTCTGAGCCTTGACAAATGTAACTAGTTAGTCTTAGTAATCATCATGTAATGATCACCTTTTAGACAGGGGTATACTGAAAGATGAAGTAAAATGATAATGGAAATCAATACAATTGAGTATTCCTGGATGACCTTAGAATTATGTCATCAGCGTTTGTAATTTGTGTCTGGGTGTATCTCTAAAAGCATATCTAATTGGTCTACGCTCTTCTGTATGTTCATGGAAATAATTATGGCACTTAAGTGCAATGAGATACAGTAATACATGTCTTTCATTGACACAAACTGTGGCAAAATGAATATATATCCAACACCATTCATTAGCCGGATGTTTCTTTTAGTGTTCTGAATGGTTGTCACACCTGGGATGTAAAATGGCTACTAATGGCTGAGAGCCATTGGTTGGTCACAGTTGACCTTTAGCATCACTAATAATGAGAAACAGAAGATGCTTTAATTTCAAGCATATTAAAACCAAAATGAATGTATGGTAGGTATAACAAAGTTGGGGCACATTTTCTAATACTAACGCTCTCTCTGATTCAAAAAGCGAGCTATCCAAGTTAATTCTTCACAATCGTTCCTGCATTTAGTGATTCACTCCTATTTTGTTCAAAGCCTATTTATTTTTATTTAGATGAAGGGTGATTTAAAAATGCCAATGCAGCTGACAATGGACAAACAATACATGATTAAAGAGTCTGGCTGGCCCTTTGTCACGACAGATATACCGACTTGTTTGACAGTTGAAACAGAGGTGTTTGTACAAAGCATGTCCCCACCATGGTCACCGATCCTATCCCCGATCACGGCTCAATCACACAGCAGTTTCCTGCTTTTATCTCAGTGAAGTCTCTGTCCCGTGCCCGAAACGGTTACAGAAAATAATAACGTAATTTGTGTAAAATGTTTCAGTGCATACAGAGATATTTATAAGCCAGTTTTGTCCTATACAGTCAATATACTGTATACAGTGGTGCAGTGGAGAGTAAACGCAATTAAACACAGTTTCTCCACTTTTTTTGCCCAACAGGGGTGTGTCCTCAGTCATCTGCTGTACTCCCTGTTCACCCATGACTGCGTGGCTTGCACGACACCAACTCTATCATCATGTCTGCTGACGACACCACGTTTGTAAGCCTGATAACCAACAACGATGAGTCAGCCTATAGGGAGAAGGTAAGTGAACTGGCATTTTAATAAAAATCTTATTTAACCTTTATTTAACTAGGCAAGTCAGTTAAGAAGTTATTCTTATTTATAATGACGGCCTACCCCAGCCAAAGCTGGAGGACGCTGGGCTAATTGTGCGCCGCCCTATGGAACTCCCAATCACTGCCAGATGTGATACAGCCTGGATTGTGTCATGACAACAGCCTCTCCCTCAATGTCAGCAAAACAAAGTAGTTAATTGTTGACTTCAGGAAGCAGAGGAGGGAACATGCTTCGATCCACATCAATGGGACTGCAGTAGAGAGTGTTAAGTTCCTCAGCGTCCACATCACAAGGACTTGAAATGGACCAACAACACCACCGCTCTTGTCAAGAGGATGCAATAGCATCTCTACTTCCTCTACTTCCCGGGTCCTCTCCAAATACTACCGCTGCACCATCGAGAGTGTCCTGACCGGTTGCATCACTGCCTGGTTTGGGAAGCCCTCCAGCGGGTGGTGAAGACGGCCCAGTGCTCCCATCCAGGACATCTACTCGAAACGGTGCCTGAGGAAGGTACGCAGCATCATCAAGGACCCCACACACCCCAGCCACGATCTGTTCTTTCCTTTACCCTCGGGAGACAGTATCGGAGCATGAGGTCTGACACCATCAGGCTCAGAGACAGTTTCTATCTACAAGCCATCAGACTGCTGAACACTTGAACTGGACTGACCACCTGCTCTGATTCTCCACACCTTAGCACACATGCACTAACTCATGCACTCACCCACAGACACACACATTCATGCTACACACACATCAAAACTGCTGCTACTCTTATTATACACTTGCCCCCTATCCCCTCATCCTAATGCACGTGTAAATATTAGACTGTAAATTGTGCCTTCCTGTATTATACTTGCTAAGATGTTTACTATATTCCACTGCCATGTACTTTGTTTGCATTCTCATCTTGTATTATTTCTTATTGTTGTGTCATTGTCGAGAAGGAACCTGCAAGTAAGCACTTCGTTGGACGATGTATACCATGCGTATCCCGTACATATGACTAAGAAAACTTGAACAGTTCACCCACCTTTTGTGAAAAAATACATTATAAGAACAGGAAGTATTTACTTTTTCGTAGCGAACGACGATCATAGTGTACCCACCAATTTTTTTTACCATGACATTACTGACTGTATATAGCAATTGTGCCCAAACTGTGGGTTTATCAAATCATTTAAATATTGTTACACTCTATATGTTGTACTTCTATGCAGCAAAAAACAAACATGAGGAAGTCTGGAAGACGTTCATGGGAAGCTGTGCCAAGCCGTCTAAAAGCCTACGTAAATTACCCAAAGAAAGCCTTCACTCTTCTCATTGTCGTCATCCTATCTCTGTCTTTCAGTCAAGGATCTCTCCTCTGTTCTTCTGTCATCATGAAGTGCTTTGAGAGGCTAGTTAAGGATCATATTACCACTACCTTATCTGGCATCCTAGACCCACTTCAATTTGCTTACCGCCCCAATAGATCCACAGACGATGCAATCGCCATTGCACTTCACACTGCGCTATCCCACCTGGACAGGAGGAATACCTATATAAGAATGTGGCTCATTGACTATAGCTCAGCCTTCAACACTAAAGTACCCTCCAAGCGTATCTTCAAGCTCGGGGCCCTGGGTCTGAACCCTGCCCAGTGCAACTGGGTCTTGGACTTCCTGACGGGCCGCCCCCAAGTGGTGAAGGTAGGAAACAACACCTCCACTTCACTGATCCTAAACACCAGGGTGCGTGCTCAAACCCCTCCAGTACTCCCTGTTCACCTATGACTGCGTGGCCATGCACACCTCCAACTCAATAATCAAGTTTGCAGACAACACAACCATAGTAGGCCTGATTACCAACAATGATGGGACAGCCTACAGGGAGGAGGTGAGGGCCCTGGCGGAGTGGTGCCAGGAAAATAACCTCTCAATCAACGTCAACAAAATGAAGGAGCTGATTGTGGACTTCAGGAAAAGGCAGTGGGAGTACAACCCTATCCACATTGACGGGACCGCAATGGAGAAGGTGGAAAGCTTCAAGTTCCTCGGCATACACATCACGGACGATCTGAAAGGGTCCATCCACACAGACAGTGTGGTGAAGAAGGTGCAACAGCGCCTCTTCAACCTCAGGAGGCTGAAGAAATTTGGCTTGGCCACTAAGACCCTGACAAACTTTTACAGATGCACAATTGAGAGCATCCTGTCGGGCTGTATCACGGCCTGGTATGGCAACTGCACCGCCCGCAACCTCAGGGCTCTCCAGAGGGTGGTGCGGTCTGCCCAACGCATCACCGGGGGCACACTGCCTGCTCTCCAGAACACCTACAGCACTGCAGCCAGTTCACCCCGCTATCATCCAGAAGGCGCGGTCAGTACAGGTGCATCAAAGCTGGGAACGAGAGAAAAAAAGCTTCTATCTCAGGGCCAACAGACTGTTAAATAGCCATCACTAGCCGGCTACCACCCGGTTACTCAGCACTGCACCTTAGAGGCTGCTGCCCTATACATATAGACATGGAATCAATGGACTCTTTAATAATGGAACACTAGTCACTTTAATAATGTATATACTGTATTCTATTCTACTGTATTTTAGTCAATGCCACTCCGACATTGCTCGTCCTAATATTTATATATTTCTCAATTCCATTATTTAATTTTAGATTTGTGTGTATTGTTCTGAATTTTTAGATATTACTGCACTGTTGGAGCTAAGAACACAATAATTTTGCAACACCCAAAATAACATCTGCTAAATATGTGTATGTGGGAACAAAAGACTGGTCCCTCTGCAAAATGGCGCTGGAGCAGAAGGCAGACGTTTTACTTGCCAACCGATTGTGTTTTTTTGATCGTTAATAACTTTTTCTTTTACTATTTTTGTACATAATGTTGCCGCTACCGTCTCATATGACCGAAAATAACTTCTAGACATCAGGACTGCGATTACTCACCACGGAGTAGCAGAATCCTTTTTCTTCTTTCACGACTTTGATGAGCCCGAGGATATACGGCTCACTCGGGAACAGGCCCCAACCCCAGTCATCTGCGTGAAGAGGCGGTCGGAGAAAGAGAGGCCGGAGGGCGGGCTGCCTTCTGAGGAGTAGGTGGCGATCAAATTATCCCCCACTCCCCTCAATTCTACTCGCAAACATACAATCTTTGGAAATTAAAATGGACGAGTTATTGGGAAAATTAAACTACCAACGGGACATTAAAAACTGTAATATACTATGCTTCACGGAGTTGTGGCTGAACGACGACAATATCAACATACAAGCTGTCTGGTTATATGATGTACCGGCAGGATAGAACAGCAGCATCTGGTATGACAAGAGCGGAGGTCTATGTAATTGTAAACAACAGCTGGTGAACGATATCTAAGGACGTCTCGAGCCTTTGCTCGCCTGAGGTAGAGTTTCTCATGATAAGCTGCCTACCGAGAGAGTTCTCATCTATATTCTTTGTAGCTGTTTACATACCACCACAGTCAGCATCGATGACGTTGTCCCCACAGTGACCGTACGTACATACCCCAACCAGAAACCATGGATTACAGGCAGCATCCGCACTGAGCTAAAGGCTAGAGCTTCCGTTTTCAAGGAGCGGGACTCTAACCCGGAAGCTTATAAGAAATCCTGCTATGCCCTCCGACGAACCATCAAACAGGTAAAGCATCAATACAGGACTAAGATTGAGTCGTACTACACCGGCTCTGATGCTCGTCGGATGTGGCAGGGCCTGCAAACCATTACAGACTATAAAGGGAAGCACAACCGAGAGCTGCCCAGTGACACGAGCGTACCGGACAAGCTAAACTACTTCTATAGTCGATTCGAGGCAAATAACACTGAAACATGCATGAGAGCACCAGCTGTACCGGAAGACTGTGTGATCACACTCTCCACAGCCGATGTGAGTAAGACCTAAAGACAGGTCAACATTCACAAGGCCGCAGGGACAGACGGATTACCAGGACGTGTACTGCGAGCTTGCGCTGACCAATTAGCAAGTGTCGTCACTTACATTTACAACCTCTCCCTGCCCGAGTCTGTAATACCAACGTTTTAAGCAGACCACCATATTGCCTGTGCCCTAGAACACTTCCAGAACCTCTATACCAGGCAGTGTCAGAAGATGGCCCTGAAAATTGTCAAAGACTCCAGCCACACTAGTCATAGACTGTTCTCTCTGCTACCACACGGCAAGCAGTACCTGAGCTCCAAGTCTAGGTCCATGTCAGGGATTTCCTCGTCGTTTGACGATATGGCAGAATCATCATCGGAAAATGAGGACCAATATGCAGCAGAGTTGAGATAGCTCATTTTGAACTTTTAATAAATTCCAAAACAAACATACAAAATAACAAAAACGAACTCACGATACACTGACAGTCCTGTTAGGCTTACACACGCTAAACACGGAACAATCTCCCACAAATACACAGACAAACACACCCAACTAATATAGGACTTCCAATCAAAGGCAACACCAAACAGCTGCCTTCAATTGGAAGTCCACCCCAATTAACTCAACATAGAAATAGATTACCTAGACTAAACATAGAATTACATAAACAAGGAACAGTGCACAAAAACCCCGGAATACATAAATCAAATGGCCTTTTTAGAAAAACCACCACCCCTAACCACATAAAACAAATACCCTCTGCCACGTCCTGACCAAACTACAATACCAATTAACCCTTATACTGGCCAGGACGTGACAGTCCAAGAGGCTTCTAAACAGCTTCTACCCCCAAGCCATAAGACTCCTGAACATCTAGTCAAATTGCTACCCAGACTATTCACATTGCCCCCTCCCCTCTCCACACCACTGCCACTCTCTGTTGTCATCTATGCATAGTCACTTTAATTAACTCTACCTACATGTACATACTACCTCAACTAACCAGTGCCCCCGCACATTGACTCTGTACCGGCACCCCCCCCTGTATATATTGTTATTTTTACTGCTCCTCTTTAATTACTTGTTACTTTTGTCTCTTATTCTTAGCCATATTTTTTGGAACTGTGCTGTCAGTTAGGGGCTCATAAGTAAGCATTTCACTGTAAGGTCCTGTTGTATTTGGCGCATGTGATTAATGCAATTTGATTTGATTACATTTTGATTTGATTTTTGTTTGAGTGGGGGAATATCTAGCCAGAGAGCCATTGAAGTATTGCAGGCCATTTTCTTAGTAGAGATATAAAATGGGAACCTCTCTAGATACTACCATAGGCAAGGTTTTTAAGTGCACTCCAGAGAGGAGGGAAGTATCATGGCAGTCATCTAATGAGTCTGGACCTGAGTATTCCCTGCCGTACTTAACACCCTCTGCTGGGTTATTGTTTTAGCCCCCTGGATGTGAATTATGACACTTCTGACCTTGAGGAAGTGTAGACACAATCTCTATATGACGATGCCTTAACCATCCTTCATTTTCTTGTCTTGGTCCCTCTAGATCCCTTAAACTCAACTCTGGACCTTGAAGCCAGCGCCACTCCTTTTTTTTCATTGTTGCCCTCTAATCAGGGACAGATTTAGACCTGGGACACCAGGTGGATGCAATTAAGTATCAGGTAAAACAGAAAACCATCAGGATCCGGATTTTCGTACAGTAGAGTGTGTTGAATACCCCTGCTCTAGATATTACAATTCAAATTGAACTTATGAATAATGGGAAATGTGTGATTTAAATTGTTATTTGTACTGCTAAATTGCCAAAATAAAACAAGGTATTATTGCTCAAACATTTCAGAGCTTTTAATTCTGCTCATATTTCAATTAGACCTGTCTTGTATGACAAAAGCATGTAGGAAGAAAGAGGTGGTGAGATATCACCATTCATTTCAAACAGCTTCGACATTGGAAAAAACGCCACTACTTAGAAGAGATTAATTTCCATCAGCTGCACTTAAAACGTGCCAGCCTTGATCAGTCATTATCATCTCTTCCACACAACACAGAACGAGTAGCAAAAGCTCCTTACTCCGTCTCGTCCCTTTCTTTCTATAGTAGCTTGTCTCCTAATCCAATTTACAGTCATACTGTGCTTGAGTCATATCTCTTGAAATCAATTTTGATGTGGATATTGTTGTTTTTGTATCCCTCCTCTCCTTCCTAAATGTGGGAGAACAAATCAAATTAAAATAAATATAAAGGAATGCAATCTATGGAAGCTGGACAACCACTGTGGAACATGTAACTGTGACTATGGGAATCATGGCTGATACAATTGGATGTGCATTTTGTCTGGACTTGGCATCAGAAATGTCACCTGGGGTGCGCTAATCTATGGATATTATTTTAATACAAAATAGCGTTTTTTTTATCGTAAGATTGAAAAAAAGAAAACGCAGTGTAACTTCAAGAACAAGACTCAGTAAAAGTCCTGTGGTGGAAGAATTTAGACAGGACATGCATCACATCCTAATTAGTCTGCAGTCTCCAATGAGTCATATTATATACAGAGTTTGTTTTTTCTAGAAATCAGAGAATGAGGGCACTAGGGCTAGCAATGTCACTGTCATTGAAACTCGGCCCAATGTACTCTACAAGCGCAGAGGTTGGTTTAATAACAGTCAGTGCCAGTCTGTGTTCTTATACTTCATATTTTGTTGGCTAACCAATATGATCCTTTGAGAGGATGATCTGACTCGCCAAACATCACATGACAAATGTTCAAGTGTGGATGCATCAGATTTTAGAGGTTAACTTTGTCATACCTACGTCTGTTCATGCAGCTTGTCTAGTTTTCCCACAATATCATCTGCTATGCCTAGTAATCGACCTCAATCGCAATTGCAGGCTACGTCTGTATAATCCAAGAGTCCACAACAGTAATCGAAAATGGCAGAATGTCAAGCATTTTTTCGGTCTTCTCTGTAACTCATTAGTTACTCATATGGCACCCAGATAATGGAAAAAGTTTGGATTCTAAATATGAGCAAGTGCTCTGCAATCTGCCTGTCAGATAAGATCATGTTGTCAGTGCTGCTGACATCTTCTGGCATAGAGATGCAAATTGACAGGCTTGAGCTCAATTGGAGAGGACAAACAGGCCTGAGTCCTCAAGGGTCACACTCCATGTTGTTCAACAGGAGGTTCCTGTAAGGGTTCCTGTAACCGCTGTCCCAAAAATAGACCCGGGAAGGCAGTCATGCTCAAGATATGGCTGGAAAACTGTCATGGAAAGCCACAGTTTGATGGTTTGTCTTGGTTTCAGACGCCGCAGTTCTTGGCATTTGTCAGATGTTTCTCAGTGTTTCTAGATCAGTGCAAATGGCCAAGATGAGGTGCGGAGAGGAAGCTGTATTAGACTATTGAGATGTAGTTGCCAAGCTCCAGCTGCCAGGGGCTTCCAACCATACTGGGAAGAACAACATATTGTGGTGTTCGTAAGGCATTTCAAAGTGCTGAGTGAGTCTTTGAAGTTTCTGTGAATATCCTTTGTAATATTTGAATAAGATATGATCGCTTAAGGTGTCAATGACGAGTGCCACTTCAAAATGGTACTTTAAAATGTGACTTTACAGTACTGCAATCCATTTAACGTAATTGTAAATGTAAACAAAGGTGAGGACACAACAGCGAGAACAGCACACACCAAGTCAGCTTGGGGTGGAAGCTGCCATAAGAACTGTCATGTATAGCATCTAGCAAAGTCATCCCCCCTCCTAGTCACAAGTCTCGGGTTAGCACCGAGCTAAGCCCTGGGATACATTTTCATCTTTTCTTCAAAGCAAGTTGGATCACACACTTTGGGCCCTGGGTGAAATAGTTTCTCTGGAACTTTCCTCGGACGTTAAGCCACAGACTGTATGCCTCTGAGGCAAACCCCAGGGCTTGTCGCTTGACCCTATTAAAGCACGGAGCATACCGGTCAAGGCCCCGTTGTACTGAGGCTAAGCTATTGGCCCATTGGATGTCAAACCCATCGGATTTCCACATAATATGTCTGTCCTAGTGTAACGTTCGGCGTCAGGTAACGAGGAAGCGGACCAAAACGCAGCTGGGAGCGAACACATGTTTATTCTTTTACACCGAAATAAACACGTACACAAAATCAAGAAAATACCGATACGTTAGCTGCTCAAAATCAAAGAGACAACACCCCACCAACAGCGTGGGGAAAACAGCAACTTAAATGTGATCCCAATCAGAGACAAATAGCGACAGCTGTCTCTGATTGGGAATCGACAGAACCCAACATAGAAATAACCCACCTAGAGCCTACACAAGGCTAAAACGTAAACAAAACACAAACCAAGGAAAAATACCCAACATGACACACCCTGACCCAAAATACCCGAGTTCACCTGGTCAGGGCGTGACACCTAGTTTGGTGCTAAGCAGAAAGATGAGAGACGATTGGTTCAGAATAAACTCTCTACTCTTTCTCTGTGGCTTGTTTATCATCTCTGCAGTCATACTATTAACTTCTCCTCCTCCTTTTTACTTTGACAGTAGAAAAGACTGAAGTCTCCTCTTAATGAGAATAACCTCGGAGGGGATAAAGCAAAACATCAGACAATTGGTTCCAATGTGACTGAGCGTTTGAGAGACATCATTTCAATCTAGCTTCGTGAGAGGATATCATCGTGAGTGGTGCTTGCTGTAAGATCATTGAGATAATGCCAATGAAAGACTTCTTCCCGTCAAAGCGATAATGCAAAATTTGGTATTGCTTTTGATCGTTATCTGGGTAGACAAAATCTACGAGAGGGAGGGAGGGAGGGAGAGGGAGAGAGAGAGATACAGAGAGAGAGAGAGAGAGAGAGAGAGATAGAGAGAGAGAGATACAGAGAGAGAGAGATACAGAGAGAGAGAGAGATACAGAGAGAGAGAGATACAGAGAGAGAGAGATACAGAGAGAGAGAGAGAGACAGAGAGAGAGAGACAGAGAGAGAGAGATACAGAGAGAGAGAGAGAGATACAGAGAGAGAGAGATACAGAGAGAGAGAGAGAGAGAGAGAGAGATACAGAGAGAGAGAGATACAGAGAGAGAGATACAGAGAGATACATAGAGACAGAGAGAGAGAGAGGGAGAGAGAGAGAGAGAGAGAGAGAGGGACAGAGAGAGAGAGAGAGAGAGGGACAGAGAGAGAGAGAAAGAGGTAAAGGCTTAGGTCTATGACTGATGTTGGACATGTCGGTTTGTTGAGGTCAGGTTTGGGGATAAATCTCTCTCACTGTAAATTTCATTTAATTAATTTCAAATTCCAGGTCAGTCTTTGAATTCAGAGATAATTAAATTCCGGCTTTCAGGCTGATGATGTCATTGTTCAGACAGTCTACCTATAAATAAAATATAGAAATACAAGTTGAAATGATTTAAAACAAATCCTGCAGTCAATGTTTGATACTATGTACACTAATGCCATTAACATTTCTCTCATTTTTATAGGCATCATTATTGACAAAGGCACAGATTAAAAAGCATTGCGTTTGGTTCAGGTCACTCAAGGTCTTGTACACAGTCAGGGCAGGTGTCATGAAGTTGATAGAAGGATCAGGGTTGTGAGGGGAGATTTAAAAGCATTAATCCTCCTGTATTATCTCGACAAATATCAGATAAATCCATATACTTATTTTAATATCCAGTTGCCTAACTGTTTTTCCCAGCATCACACAACATTTCTTTCCCAACATCACGCAAAAAGACCTACAACCCCAGATGACATGTATATATAACAGAAAGATTATAAGTAAATGTCATCTCTGAACCTTTACTAGGGCCACAAGTGAATGAAGAGTTGTTGTCTTATCACTGACTCTCTGTGACTCTATTTAATGCTACATCATTACTCTGCTGTGTCTTGGAGAGTTATTTCATTTTACTGGGGTGAGGGGGTACAGGTTTAAATTGAAGGTTTCTTCAACTCCAACTTTTTTTTTACACCTTTTTCTGTATTGCCCTTCACCCTTGGTCAGCCCAAAACTCCATCTGTCAACAGAAAAGATCCATTGTCAATTTACAACCCTTTTTCCTTGATACGATAGACAGCGCCTCTCCCTGCTGCCTAATTGCTTTCATCATGGTGGAAGTCCTCCGTTCACCTTCCGTGCTGCTGTAACTCAAGCAGATAATCTAGTCCTGGCACAGGGGTAGTAGTGACAACAGCCTCCGAGGGTACCAGGTGCACTATATCAGGATGGTTAATGGGACAGCCAGTCATCAAGGACATCTTACCAATGGAACCAATGGAATACTCCCAAAAGTGCAAACTCCACACATCTGGCACCCCAGACAGGCTGAATTAAATCTTTAAAGCATTGCTAAGGTTATAACTTTCCGTTTCTATTTGACTAACATCAGATAATGAAAGCTTCCCTCATATTCCCTGCAAAGATCATCAGCATGGTGTCCCTGGAAAGTTTCAACACAACAATTAACAACAATTCAAATAAATAAGTAGAGGGAGCGCCGGGATATCAAGTCAGAAGGTGGTGTTTAGTGTATATATAAAAAAGCCACATAGTCTTTTGACTTGAGCTAACATGCTCTATGGCTATCCTCCATCAGAGAGCATTGGTCTCAGCGACTTACAACAGGGAGGGGACAGAGACGAACGACTAGTGTATGGCTACCATCAAGATGTCCCCATCCTCTTTGTCAACTCGGAGGGTTAGGGATGTGTGCTATACATACAACAGCACTCCAAACAGTTGTAATTTGTTGAAAATGTTGTAACATCGATATAACAGAGCTAGAGGTCAGAAGTCACTGTGATTGCCATGCAGCACGTCAGCCTGATCTGAGAAGAGAGGATCCCTCAGGTGGCACATGGAAAGGTTAACACAGGCTAACATCTGACACCACCCCGAGATCATTCAACGGAGGATCAAACCAGCAGTATCTCTGCACGTTTCCCTGCCTTACGCGGGGGCACGGGAATTAGTCTGGAATCCCGGGAATACAGACAGCGAGAAGGTGTAGCTAGAGATAAGAGCTCAGGAATGTAGTTGGGAGGTAATCCAGTCTGGGTCTTTAAAGTAAAGTAACAGGAATTCTGTGAGTTTTGTTATTTTTTTTTACTCAGGGAGTGCTCCGTGGGGAGTCGCAGATGGAAAGCTTAAAGAGGAGTAATGTGCGGTGACGTTTGGGCTTTGCTGAAATCATGCCAGGGGGAGTCAGAACTCATTGCGAGGCGTGCCCAGATCTGACTGCCACCCAAGTCTCACATCATGATGTTAGACTTGAGAAAGACAGAAACGGATGGTAAATGTCTAAAAGACGCATAACTATGACATGTCAATAGAAAATTGTAAAAAAATGAAGGACAACACTATTTTTGCTGCAAGAATGTGTAATTTATTGAGCACATAACTGAGCATCCATTTCCAACCTTGTTTATTTCTTCAACTTCACAAAGAGGATTTCATTTTCAATGTTGACACAGGCTTATAATAACAACCAGGCTAGACAGTTAAGCCATTTCACAGGAAAATCATTAATATTCTATACTTTTAATGTACTGGTGTTTGATTGGATAAAAAAAATATATATATGTTTTTGCAAGGGTGGCTGGTTCAGGAGGTTACTGACTTGATAGGAACATTGTGAGCAGGGCACCCTAAAAGGCACCCTATTCCCCACATAGAGCACTACTTTTGACCAGAGCCCCAGGAGTGAGGTATTCTGTCATGAGTGACAACCCAATGGCACCTGAATTGTGTCCCTATCTGTCAACATAAACCGAAAAGTCAATAGAATACAGCACCAAGGTACAGGTGCACATTTAACCTGGTTTCAATATTATGTAAAGGCTGTATGCGACATAAATTGGGGTGGGAAAGATGAAACACTAGTATCACTAATCTCAGTTTATATGTGGGGACTCCTGCCTTCCTTGAGATCCTTGAACATTTACTTCTGAGAGTAAGCTAGGTGAAAAGTGTGTATTTTCAATATGGACTTATCTCAAAGCTAAAGTCTGCACTTGCCTGGTGGGAAAATGTGCCCTTCTAGACGAACACACACGCACACACTGACACATTTCATTTTATGTACTGGAGTTAAAATGTATAAATATTTTCTGTGAGTAGGCATTTGAGCTCTTTCTATCTTCCTACTCCAATTTTTATATTCCGGGAAAAGAATTCTGTCTGCTCAAAGCTGAATGTTAACTAATTATTTTTTGTTATCTTTCCCCATGGCTAGGGCCCTATCAGACTTAGGCGTATGCAGTACAGATAAGGGTTTAGGCAGAAAGAGAGGCACCCAATTTTTTATCATAAATATGGGCAGCTCCGCTCATCAAAGTACCACTGACGGTGGTTTGTTTAATCTGGTCTTCTTCTTCTCCTCCTTTCCAAACTCCACTTCCTATGCATTGCTAACAGACAGTACAGCTGTATGTTTTCTGTTCTTCTCTTCTCTTCTCTACTCCCACTGTGTGTGTGTGTGTGTGTGTGTGTGTGTGTGTGTGTGTGTGTGTGTGTGTGTGTGTGTGTGTGTGTGTGTGTGTGTGTGTGTGTGTGTGTGTGTGCGCGCACATGTCTGTCTTCATGTATCTGTACAACCAATGAAACATCTCAGAATTGATGCTTGTACAATGAGGCCCCTGCATTTAGTATCCCCCTGAAGTAACTGGAGCAATTATTTTCCAGACAGGTAAGGGTTATTCACCCCTCCCATTAAAATGGTTTGTGGCTGGCATTTAATCAAAGCAGACAAGGAAAACGAGATTTTCTCTGTACCTCACGGATGATGAAAACACAAATACTATTTCATAATCCCTCAGGGGCTTTCCTGCTAAAACCTTCAGATCTGATTATTTTTTTCCCGGGCCATCTCATTTTGTGGCGGGGGTCAGATTAGGTTGACCTGGTGTGTGTGTGTGTGTGTGTGTGTGTGTGTGTGTGTGTGTGTGTGTCACGTCCTGACCATAGTAAGATGTCATTTTCTATGGTAGAGTAGGTCAGGGCGTGACAGGGGGTGTTTTGTGTTTTTCTATGTTTTCTATTTCTATGTTTAAGTTCAGCTGGTCCTCGTTACCTCTGATTGGAGATCATATTTAAGTAGGGTTTTTTCTTCCTGGGTTTTGTGGGTGATTAT
Organism: Salmo trutta; assembly: GCF_901001165.1. Taxonomy (NCBI): domain Eukaryota; kingdom Metazoa; phylum Chordata; class Actinopteri; order Salmoniformes; family Salmonidae; genus Salmo; species Salmo trutta. Next base: position 14,263,190 of record NC_042964.1, read on the forward strand.
CTTTTGAGTAGTGTTTATTTCTCTCTGCGTCACGGTTTGTTGTTTTTGTTATTCTAGTTATTTGTGTATCGCAACGTTTCACGGAATAAATATGTGGAACTACAACCATGCTGCATTTTGGTCCGATCCTTTTGACAGCCATGACAGAATCACCCACCACAAAAGGATCCAGCAGCGTGCCCAGGAGGAGTAGGGATCCTGGGCTCGGGAGAAGAGAGAATGGAGGACGTCCTGAACCTGGGAGGAGGTGATGGCAAGGGACAAGACCCTGCCATGGAAGCAGGTGGAAACGGCGCAAGCGAAACGGCGATGCTATGAGGAGCTAGCCCAACGACGGAAGCCCGAGAGGCACCCCCCCAAAAAAATTGGGGGGGGGGCACACGGGGAGTTTGGCAGAGTCAGGGTGGAGACCTGAGCCAACTCCCCATGCTTACCGTGGGGAGCGAGTGACGGGGCAAGCACCGTGTTATGCGGTGATGCGCAGTGTCGTCAGGGCGTACTCACAGGCCAGTACGATCTGTGCCCACGCCTTGCAGTTGTCAAGCTGGGTTGAGCATCCAGCAAAGACGGATTGTGCCAGCCATAAGCTTCAGACCTCCAGTGCGCCTCCACAGCCCAGTATGTCCTGTGCCTGCTCCTCGCACTCTCCCTCCAGTGCGCTTCCACAGCCCAGTACGTCCTGTGCCTCCTCTCTGCACTCACTCTGAGGTGCGTGTCAGCAGCCCGGTGCCACCTGTACCGGTCCCACGCATCAGGCCTCCAGTGCGCCTCCACAGCCCAGTACGTCCTGTGCCTCCTCCCCGCACTCGACCTGAGGTGCGTGTTACCAGTCTGGCGCCACCTATGCCAGTCCCACGCATCAGACCTCCAGCGCCGCTCCCCAGTCCGGAGCCTCCAGCGACGGCCTGCAGTCCGGAACCTCCTGAGACGGCCTGCAGCCCAGAGTCTCCAGCGGCGGCCTGCAGCCCGGAGTCTCCAGCAATGATCTACAGTCCGTTTCTTTTGACGACGATCCACGGTCAGGTGGTAATAAAGCAGAAGGATCAGCCCCGAACCGGAGCCGCCTCATATGCTGGAGGTTAAGGTTATGTGGACTGCATTTGAGCCGCCATAGACAATTGTCACCCTTCCTTTTGTTTTGTGGTTTCTTTTGTTTTAGGGCCATTTGGAGTCTGCACCTTTTGGGGGGGGGGGGGGTACTGTCACGTCCTGACCATAGTAAGATGTGATTTTCTATGGTGGAGTAGTCAGGGGGTGTTTTGTGTTTTTCTATGTTTAAGTTCTAGTTTTTCTATGTTGTTTTTTGGGGGGTTGATCTCCAATTGGAGGCAGCTGGTCCTCGTTACCTCTGATTGGAGATCATATTTAAGTAAGGGTTTTTCTTCCTGGGTTTTGTAGGTGATTATCTTTTGAGTAGTGTTTATTTCTCTCTGCGTCACGGTTTGTTGTTTTTGTTATTTGTGTATCGCAACGTTTCACAGAATAAATAAATATGTGGAACCACAACCATGCTGCATTTTGGTCCGATCCTTTTGACAGCCATGACAGTGTGTGTGTGTTTACAACTGTAGTAGTTTTTGATGGATATGTCTGTATCTCCGCAAACTTCACACTAATATAAAAAGGTAAAGCCGGGTCTCAGCTGCAACATTGAGTTGACAACGCTGCAGAGGAATAGTATAACATTAGCCTTTGGCGCAGGTTTTTCACCTCACCTTCGGTATGAAAGTGAACAATATTAGAGAACAACGTTCTTTGGAGAACAAGGTGAGCAAAGCCTTGAGCTGAGGCTAGTATAACATGGAGCATTCAGTTCTTTTGCATATCTGCTCCAACATATTAGCAAAATTGCTCTAGAAATAAATGTATAAGTTTCCACCAAAAAGTTGGTCAACTATGTCAGTCCTTCCCCCTCATTAGCATGAAATACACAATTAATTAGCATGTCATCATCATTACGCTATCAAGATTTTGACATAAGATGAGGCCACATCCCACCTAGGCCGACCCAGAATAATTTCAGCCTCAACTCATGCCGTTAAATCTTCCTAATGCTAGATGGTAATCACTGGGAGTCAATGATGTCTAATGATGCTTGATTCGGCTTAATTGCCAGATCTCTCTGCCAACCTAACACATTTTCAAATGAGCAGTGACTAGCTATGAAAAAATCTGATTTCCAAAAATGTTTGGGGAGCTATGAAAGAAATTACAGATTAGCACTCAAATTTGACTGAAGACTCAATCTGACACTTCAAAACCAAAAAGGTGTTCTTGAAAAGTTGTCAAGACTTTGTCTTTATTTTACTAGGCAAGTCAGTTAAGAACAAATTCTTATTTTCAATGACAGCCTTGGCACAGTGGGTTAACTGCCTTGTTCAGAGGCAGAACAACAGATTGTCACCTTGTCAGCTCAGAGATTTGATCTTGCAACCTTTCGGTTACTAGTCCAACACTCTAACCACTAGGCTACCTGCATCGTCTTGTACTTCACTATACAGTTTTCTGTACTTCAAGTATTTACGGAACCCAACAATGGAATTGGCCACATCATCAGTTTGTTCTACTGCTCAAGTTGTCCAAAGCTAGCCTGTCACTTTATGAGAGCTGATGCAGCTTTGTTGTCGAGTAGCTTTTCATTACAACGTTAGCATTTTGCAAATTGTTAGTAGTCAACATCTATAATGTACTTATCTTGCTGGTGCTTTGGAGTTCTCGGAAGTGAGAGCAACATTACCAAGCTATCAATCACATCACACTGCACGATCAGAGGCCAGGCTCAAAGACCGTTCCTGTTAAACACGGTCGGCTGGCTCAAACACGCTAGCTTGCTAACGCAGCACATCAACGTTACAAGCCTGCTCTGCTAAAGAGAGCTAAAATTAATCACGCCTGCATTTTTCCCTCCCAACTGTCAAAGCATCCAAACGCTACCAGTTCAGTCTCTGGCTCTGCTGCTGTTACAAGCACAGAGAGCCAGGGTCCGGACGGTGTCGACTCCCATGCCAAAACTGTCAGAGCCACTTCCAGCCAGCTTATTGTCATGTGGAGAAGGGGTTAGGCGTGGGGATGAGGATAGCGACACAAGCAAGGGTTGTTGTCCATGACTTCAGCTCCTGGTGGAATTGGAGGCGGGAGTGTTTGTTTTGACATCTTCCTCCGGAGATTGTCTGCCTGCCCAATGTACACAGCTGACTGGGTTTAGATATGTTGGTTTACCATCAAGGGGGTTTTGATGCAGTCTTAAGTTATGCATTGCCTCTGCCTTTGTTGTTGAATGAACTGACTCCATGCAACCTCAGATCGCAAGGCAGTGGTTTTGGGAATTACTGGTGAGCTTTCAAGGCTTATATGCTTAAGCTCAGTGGGCTCAAGTGGGCTACAGTCGAGACATGCAAATTCCCCAGGTTCGAAAGCGAGTTGGGTACATGTGGCGTAAGTTTCAACTCTTTCAAATATACTATAGCCTTCAGATCAATTGACAGCACCACTGCTAACTAATAGTCAGACAGGGTGGCCTCAGAAGATTCCACTTACTGGAACATAGAAGGGGATGAGAGAGGATACAGACTGCTTTTCCCAAGGATAGAGTATGGTCTGCAATAATTAAAGGCTTCTACTCAATTATTAACGTAGCCCCAACTGAGTAGGGGGATTCTATTCTTATCCGTCTGTTACTTAGAGCTTGAAAGATAGTTTTTTTTTTTTTAATACGGCTGCTCGGTGGGACGCTTGTAGGTGGTTAAGTATAATATTTGGCATGGAGGGTTTATTGAAATGCAACATGTTTGAATAAGTAACTTAAAGACATTAGACAGAGTGGAAGAGATATTTGTCCTGTACCTGTTTTTGACTGCATGCTGGCGGCCAGGGGTTGTGGTCATTTCAGATTGCTTTGATGAAACAATCATTTGACATGCCGTAATTTGAATTGCACTCCTATGGTTTAAATTTGAAACATTTTGTCGACACATTAGTTCAAAAGAGGAAATGTACATTTTCAGACATCATTGGAATTGGCAGCCCTTCCTCTGTATATAGGGTTTTGAGCTCTCTTGGGACGTGTTCACCTTTCCTTCTTGTCACTAAAGCTCTATTCGTTTGAATTGGGTGCAGATAGGACACATAATATCGGTGTCTCTCTCTGTCTCTCACACACACACACACACAATATTCTTTACAGTCTGTCCGTGGGATCTGCAGCAAATGGTAATGGCTCAATCCCTCTCAAATCCATTTTCAACCCAGTGATGGGAAATGAGATATGAGGGTAATGGAATCTCATTGATCTCCATGAGTTCTCTCTCATGTTTGTGCTTCGATGGGGAGAGAGTCCCTCGAATACTCTTTATACATTGGATCACAGTACTTTAGGTTTAGCTGTGGTACACATTCAGGTTAGGGTTGCCAACCTTCCCGGTTTGGCCTAAAAATGAGCTGTGAAACTATAAGTAACTGCAAAAAAACACTTGAGTAAATGAGGAATACAAAGTATATTGAAAGCAGGTGCTTCCACACAGGTGTGGTTTCTGAGTTAATTAAGCAATTCACATGTATGAGAATGCTGGGCAGGCCATTACCATGGCTATTCTCCAATGGGATAACAATGTCACCATCCACAGGGCACAAATGGTCACTGAATGGTTTGATGAGCGTGAAACAATTTAAGCCATATGACATGGCCGTCTCAGTCACCAGATCTCAACCCAATGGAACACTTATGGGAGATTCTGGAGTGGCGCCTGAGACAGCGTTTTCCCCCACCATCAACAAATTATGGAAGTTATTGTGGGGGAATTTATTGTGGCAGGTAGCCTAGTTGTTAGCGTGTTGGGCCAGTAACCAAAAGGTTGCTAGATCAAATCCCTGAGCTGACAAGGTAAAACTTGTTGCTCTACCCCTGAACAAGGCAGTTAACCCAAGGTTTCTAGGCTGTCATTGTAAATAAGAATTTGTTCTTACTGACTTGCCTAGTTAAATACATTTTTTTTATTGTGGAAGATGGTGTCGCATCCTTCCAATAGAGTTCTAGACACTTGTAGAATCTATGCCAACGTGCATTGAAGCTGTTCTGGCTGCTCATTGTGGCCCAATGCCCTATTAAGACACTTTTTGTTGGGTTTCCTTTATTTTGGCAGTTACCTGTATGCCACAGATTGTCTTTGTGACCAGATAAAATTCAAGGGCTGGTTCACAATTTCGAGGGATAGTTCAAGGGTAAGGAAACGTATGTATTTTTGTTATTTGGGTGAACTATCACTTTAATAGTGTCCTAAACAATGTTTAAAGACTTTTCTAATCTCTTGGAAGAAGCTTGGTCTCCGAGTTGGCAACCCCAATTTAGGGTGTGTGAAAGGCTAAGTAAATTGATAACTTACAGGTACGCTCCTATGCATTGATCTTCCACAATACTGTGATTCCATGGAAATTTGGAAAAGGCAAAAACTCAAACAGTAAGATTTGGTTGAGTATCACTATTACCCCTTTACTCCCAAAGACCACTGGCTGCAAGCCCAGGGGGCACATTTTACATACAGTGTGTTCCATGCAACAACATGGGAAATTAGCCTTGTGAAAAATCAACATGGACCATATCCTGTCAAAACATCCCAATATCATGTTAATTAACATCCATTCATCCCAAAATCCACCCCCAGTTGCTTTTCCCATTCAGACACACATACAAAGCTGAAAGGTAAATGACCTTTTCGAATATGCCAATTCAGTTGCCTGTGATGACTTTCTTTGTCCACCACACTGTCCTTTTTAGTTTTTCAGTCGCCAGCATAGCGACCAATTTTCTTCTCTCCCCTTTGGACGAGATATCTTTTTCAGACAAGGTCAATTGGTGCTATGGTCGGGGTAATCCTTTGGCAAACATAAAACGCCTCTTGATCTGAAATATGCAACTCATATCACTAGTAATTGGTTTTTGGCCATTTAAATGTGGCAATGAAAACATATCAATCTGCCATTGTTAAAATGTGGATTATGTTCTCAAGCATGTCAATTGTTTAGCCACCCATAACAGTTCGATCAGACAATTCCATTGGACTAACATTCTAAAAGGTAATTTCGCCCATGCTGCAGTGTGCTTTCAATACAGAGTTACTGAACTTTGGGCTAAAAATGATCATAGTCGTTGCAGAGTTGAAGACTATAAAGAAGTTGCGGCCATTCTGAACCAGTTACTTTTTCAATGACATGTCACACCATTCAGTCAGAGCTCTATTTCCTCCAATGGAATAATTTGTCAATCAGTAAAGCAGTTTGGTAGTCAAAGCATTTCACCCTGAAAGTATGAACCATTTGTAGCTGACAGTACAGAACAGCTTACTTCTCATCAGTTAGCATCCTGACAGAAAATCATGGGCACTGGTTTGCAAGACCGTTACAACCACCATCATCAATACCTCTTCAAATATCTTACATTGTCATTTCAAAAACCCAATTCACCTGTTCTTTTGGCAAGGCATTTGGCTGTTCATCATTTTTAAACATCAATATGTTTGACAGTTTAAGTCATAGACAATATGGCTGCCATCATTTTGTGTTTCATTACATCACGAGGTACCAAGCGTGAAAGTGTGAAACTAACTGATGCGGTGAAGTGTCCAGATTGTTCCTAACACAGAAAGTGGAGAGATGGGTTGGCGTTCATCTGAGCATAAGGCTCTATGTGGCGTAAACTTCCATTAAAGGTGAACTGTGTGTGTGTGTGTGTGTGTGTGTGTGCGTGCGTGCGTGCGTGTGTGTGTGTAAACTAAAAGGCCCTCTGATGCATGACGCTAGTCACACAAGATGTGCTCACACCATAGAATTGTATAAAAATAAATACTATGCCTTCAACTTGGTGATCTGTTTGTACTTAATTAGCTACTGGAGAAAGTCTGCAGGAAGTAAATGCTGGGATGACTTTAGTGAGTGTGTGTATTTCTAGTATTTCTAGTGATGCGATACAATGACTAGAGTATGATAAAGGAAATGCAGCAGCGCAGTCCATCTTCTCTGAGCTGTGCCTGCCATTCAACTGCACACAATGGGCCCTCTCTCAGATAAGAATAATCTTTTGTCCTTTGCGGTTCAACCAGACTCAAATATGAACAGATAAGTGGACTCAAATTGTGTCCTTGGCTCTCTAGGCAGATGCATTGGGGATAACAGCTGGAAAGAATCCAAAGCTTCAAAGGACAGGAGAATATTCTAAGATGGTCTTTGCACTCGGTAGCTATGGGGGCTGTCCAGGACATCGGCGGTTCAACCGCTCACACCATAAGGCAGCGTTTTAGTTTTGGTTGACCGCAAATATAAGCTATGTAGTGGGGTTACTCAGTTAATCTACGGGTCGCGGGATCAAGATCAGCTTCCCTGCCTTGGTACTAAACCTCATGTTCACTCTCACTGCCTCCATCTTCCTTTTACCATTTCTAAATCCTTCCCTCCTTTTCATCACCACATTTCTCTTCCTTTTTCCCCCTTTTGAAATGCCTGACTGTACTGGCAACAAAAGCAGATGACAGCCTTTTACTTAGTGACTCTCCCCATCTATACCATCCCTCACCTTCTCTCTCCCTTCTTCGGCATTTACTGTTTCTCCCCCTCTATCCTTGCCTTTTCCTCTCTACATCCTTTTCTGTCATGCCACACCTCCTTTTCCCCAGTGAAAATAGGAGCCCAGTAGATTACTCTCACACGCAGCTAGCTGTACAATAGTCTCTGCTCTCTGCAACTGCATCCCAAATGGCACCATATGTTCTACATAGTGCACACTACTTTGTGGGGAAAAGAATTGCACCCAATAGGGAACAGGGTGTCATTTGGGACACAGCCTTCCTTTTCTCACAGTAATTACCGCAGTATGCAGCCGCCGCTCTGGGCTTAGCGAACACGCATGGCTTGGGAGTGGCACACGAGTCATCTGAGCACCGATTATCCACCAGGGGATGTAAACATGTGACCTTCCTCAATGAGAATAGTCTGCTCTCTAACCAATGGGCTGCACAATAAATGCGTGTGGGGCAATTATGAAAAAGAACAGCAATGGCAGATATCAAGAAGCGCAAGTCTTGTAACGTGTGACAGTTTAAAAATGTTCCTTACATTTACGTTGGGTCAAGTTGCTCTAAGGATTCCAGGGCTCCCGAGTGGCGCAGCGGATTAAAGCAATGCATCTCAGTGCTAGAGGCATCACTACAGACCCTGGTTTGATTCCAGGCTGTGTCACAACCGGCTGTGATTGGGAGTCCCATAGGGCGGTGCACAATTGGCCCAGCATCGTCTGGGTTAAGGTTAGGCCGGGGTAGGCCGTCACTGTAAATAAGAATTTCTTCTTAACTGACTTGCCTAGTTAAAAAAATAAATACAAATTCTCCAATCAGCTCCTCAAACAGTCATTACCACCACAAGCCTCTTGTACAGGTACATACAGGGTTGCAAAATTCTCAGGGTTTCTAGAAATCCTTGTTGAAGGATTCTGGATTTCTACTTTATTCCATCCTAAATTGTAGAATCGTCCAACTGGGATTTCTGAAAAAACAGGAAATGTTCCAGGAATTTTGCAACCCTAGGTTCATGCATTCGTAGCTAGTCATATTCCTTATTCAATTGCAGAATAATTTTCCAGGCACATACTGTACAATACATTAAAACGGGAACCCCCTCCATGAACTCCTTATGAGAGCGAGCACAGAGATCAGAGCCTGCTGCTTGCTATAAAACATACATTGGGAAATGAATTCCCTTCTGTTGGCTGCAATGGCAGACTGCAATGGTAAACATTAGGGTGTTTTTAAGCACCACTGCCTATCAGTGAAGCATCACATTTGCTCTCCTTCGGTAAGTGTGTATTTTCAGACCCAGACTCATTTGCTAGCACAGATGAAGCAGTAGGAATAGTATTTGGTTGACATTGAAGTTCCTGGGACGCAGAGCGAAGATAATACAATTGAGATTAAATGTAAACAAATTCCTGACATGACGTAGTACATTGTAGTTGATTGTGCGTCAAACTCTATTCTGCATAAGTCTGTCTTTGTTTTGGGTTTGCGAATCAGTATTGAGTCAATTCAAATCCCAAAATAAGCAAACACATAAGATGTGTTTGTTGACGTCGCTCTGCCTCTGCTTCATCTACCATGGCTTTGAATACAGCTGCCAACAATTGGCAGGGTACACAATGAAAATGACCAAACATACAGTATGTTGATATTTTTAGATGTATTTTGCTTACTTTACTTTAGGAGAGTACCTTATGATGTTTTCCTGACCTATCCAAACGAGACCTTGTGTGTACATGCAATGCAATGGAATGTATAGCCTGCAGCTAGCATTAGCATTCTCTTACGCTAGCTCATGGACGTTGAGGAGTGGTTGACACTGAATCAGGCCAAAGGTGTCAAATGTGCCCAGAAGGAGTGTAGTTGGAGTTAAGTAAAAGGCTTTATTCAAATCGATAGCTAGCACATTAACCTTTACTGCTTCAACACAACAAGATCAATATGCATCATAGAGCTAACTGACTCCAAGGGACTGTACGACTCCTAGAACGGCCCCAATCTCTATGTGTTAGGTCTTAATATTCTTTGGGTGTTTAAGGTCAGGAACAGTCAAAATCCTGTTTTTCATGAAATTTTATCATATTTGGATGAAACCAGATCAAAGTATGATGGCCAAAGTATGAAAAATGACTGTTGCTTCTACATGATAAAGTTTATGTATAAAGTTACTTGTCCCCTCCCCCAGTGTCAAACAATTGGATTCAGGAGGCGGGATTATTAAGGGGATAGGGTGACATCACCCTAACTCTCTTATTTTAATACACCAATGGTATCATGATATTCTATTACCTAATTTAAATAAGTACCGCCTTGTAACCAACATCAGAGAATGCGTGTTTGCAGAGGGGCGTGGTTTATTTAGCTAGATGGCTACTCTACTGGTGCCAAAATGTTACTGTAGGGTGTCAGCAATTATAATTAAAAGTTTACCCTATTCATCTATGGCAAATATACTTATATGTTTCCCCTTTCATCTATGTCTGGTGTTAGCTAGTTACTGGCTATCTAGGTCTTCAGGCAGCATGGGAAAAGGGGGGGGGGGGGGGTTGTTCAAAACTCTGATGCAGTTGAAAAGTCAAGACATCCATCAGTGCTAGTGTGAACTGCATCACAAGAAACGGGAAATGTATAAACCATTTTTGACATAATTGATGCAATTTAAATGTTGTTTAAGTTGCTCTGTGTATCACCAAATTTATTTGAGATGATTTTAATGCAACAAAAGGGAACTGGACCAAGGAATTCAAACGAACCAAACTCAGACCACCTCTCGAGATGGTCTCTTCCTCTTGAGTGGACATCTTCAAATATTTAAGCTCCCTGCCTACTAAGCTTGCCTTTTAAAACTTCCTGGTAGTTAGCCATGAGAGAAAAAGTCATTTAAAAAATGTTGAGTATTTCTATCCAAAACAAATATTATGGGTGATATTTTACTGTGTTTTCACACTTGGTCCCTTTCAGACAATTTTTGTGAGCTCAGTGCAGTTTGCTGAATTTGTGGTGCAGTGTGAACAATCCAAATGAACTCAGAACCTTCAAAACAGCCCCTGAAGTGACCCGAACTGAGACCATCTCGAGAGGTGGTCCGAGTTTGGTTAGCTTGAATTCCGCGGTTCAGTTCCCTTTTTTAGGACAATGTGAACACAACGATCCCCAGGTTCACTTGTCATTATTCCCGTACCACACAGACTACTGCAACACCATTTCCCCTGCTGTCACGTCCTGACCATAGTAATATGTGATTTTCTATGGTAGAGTAGGTCAGGGCGTGACAGGGGGTGTTTTGTGTTTTTCTATGTTTTCTATTTCTATTTCTGTTTAAGTTCTAGTTTTTCTATTTCTATGTTGTTGTTTTTTGGGTTGATCTCCAATTGGAGGCAGCTGGTCCTCGTTACCTCTAATTGGAGATCATATTTAAGTTGGGGTTTTTCTATGGTGTTTTGTGGGTAGTTGTTTTCCGTTTTGTGGTTGTTTCCTGACGGAACTGTTTGCTGTCATTTTTGTTCCTTTGTAAAGTGTTTCATTTTTTCATTAAATAATAATCATGAGCACTCAACACGCCGCGCCTTGGTCCCCTCTATATGACTGCCGTTACACCTGCCATAAACCCTCACATTGGTAGCACAAAAGAAAGATGATGATGTGCAGGTTTGCAGAATTTTTTTTGTGCTTTTTTTGGATATTGATTAGCAATTGTCAAGGACATGCAGAAATTCCAAAATTTAGTTTTTATTACAGATTTGTTTGCAATATGTGATCTATAGGCTAAGAGAGCTTTATAAGCTGTTTATTGATTGTGGGGTTTGAATAATGTGAGAAGACAATATATTTTTTGAGAATCGAAACATAGGGTACAAAATCTATTCAAGCTCTTAAAGGGTCAGTGACCTACCTTGGGTGTAAAATGTTCAATTTAAGCATTATTTATTCTGCAGGTAATCTATTGCTATTTATTCTGTTACCAGTCATATTGACATGTTATGCATCTTGTGACTATGCATCTTATAGGTTATGCATCTTCTGATTACAATTATTATGTCTTCTATTTTAACTAAATGCAATCTATTAGCTTCCAAAATGTAAGTAGGTATATCACGCTGTCCAATAATGCATTCTGATTGAATGGCTTGTCCTGCACTTTGTAAAAACCCAGAGTGCATCTTGGAAAAATATGTTTGTTCCTTTCTAAACATAGCAATTGTAACGAAGACGCAGGGAGTCAGGAAGCAGGTGCAGTCAGTGAGTTTAATAGGAACGAACATGGAGTGAATACAAAAAACAGGAGTAGCATCTAAACATGAAAACAGGAAACAATACTACCAAATGGGTAATACAATAGAGCGCTAGATAAAGGGGAAGTAATCAGGGAGTGATGAAGTCCAGGTGTGCCTCATGATGGTGTGCGTAATGATAGGTTGCCAGGTGTGCGTAATGATGGGTTGCCAGGTGTGCGTAATGATGGGTTGCCAGGTGTGTGTAATGATAGGTTGCCAGGTGTGCGTAATGATGGGTTGCCAGGTGTGCGTAATGATGGGTTGCCAGGTGTGCGTAATGATGGGTTGCCAGGTGTGCGTAATGATGGGTTGCCAGGTAGCGTGATGATGGGATGCCAGGTGTACGTAAAGATGGGTTGCCAGGTTTACGTAATGATGGATTGCCAGGTGTGCGTAATGATGGGTTGCCAGGTGTACGTAATGATGGGTTGCCAGGTTTGGGTAATGATGGATTGCCAGGTGTGCGTAATGATGGGTTGCCAGGTGTACGTAATGATGGGTTGCCAGGTGTATGTAATGATGGGTTGCCAGGTGTGCGTAATGATGGGTTGCCAGGACGGTGGTTAGTAGACCAGCAACGTCGAGCGCCAGAGGGAGTAGGCATGACAGTACCCTGAATCTAGTTGTCTACTCCTGTTGTACTGTTTATTATTGATATTACTTCCAGTTAGATCCATTTTAGATATCTGCCTACTAGCAGAGAGTATTGGATCTTGGACCAAAAAGAATTCCAAGATATTAATCTATTCTCTGTATCCGATGTCCCCCTGAGGCAGAACACTGCTAGGCCTTTTGGGTCACAGTGAGGCTTGTTCTGGATGCAGTTATGCATTTATGATATGCAATCATACATGTATAATGACGTAAGTGAGACTACAGATGCGACATGTTCATTGAAAATCCTCCCCAATATCCTATTCAAAGTGACACTGTTATTCTTTATAGCTAACCCTGCCATAAATATGGGGGTAACCTATTGCTTGTCATACTTCAACTTTGATATATGGCTTCACATGTTCACATTTCCAATGTTATGTTCTCATACAAATGAAACCACACATCAATCACATCTAGAGAGAAAAAGATAGCATACTGTATTATCTACCAAATACATGATGGTGCTCAAAGAGTGAAATCATTATCACAAAAAAGGACTGTCAAGCATGCAACATTCAGATAGAATACTCTGTAGGCCTGTTCCCTATTACAGAAATGAATGGTTTCAATATCTGTGCAATGGTGTGTTAAAAATGAACGGAATATCATTAACAGGGAGAGATGCTATTAAAACATTTTATTTCTCAGAAGACTACAAAGTGGATCTTGCCACCGAGCAGAACTACTTTTGTTTACAGGCTTCATGGAGTTATTCACACCCGTACCATTTATTATAATTTAGATTATCATATTAAATACCTGCAGATTTTATTTCATTAAAAAGTTGAGTCGGAAAAACAATCCCGTGTCAATATTTTGACAAATGTTAAGATGTGCCTTTGGAAGATACGGTTGAATAGTTGTGCTAATGAAAAGAAGTGTTCTTTTATGACAAAATTATAATGGTATTGTAGCGTCCAATTTCCTTAATTAATGACCTGTGAATTGAAAAGGTCCTCTTCTGTGCTTCTATTTGAGGGGTATGTTTTATAAATTGAAACTTTATACAAAAGTGTGACAGTAGATCAAAGTGTCAAGTTTAATATCACTAAGGAAGACACCTATAATAATGTCTGTCATATCATCCATGTGCAAGTCTGTCCTCAAAATGACCATTGCAATTAGGCACAATAACACTGGCTATAGTTTGAAAGGGGAGTTTATATGTCTGGTTGATGAAACTTTACAGAATGGTCTACTTAAGCAATAATGCACGACGGGTTGTGGTATATGGCCAATATACCATGGCTAAGGGCTGTTCTTAAGCACGACGCAACGTGGAGTGCCTGGATACAGTCCTTAGCTGTGGTATATTGGCCATATACCACAAACTCCTGAGGTACCTTATTGCTATAATAAACTGGTTACCAATGTAATTAGAACAGTAAAAATAAATGTTTTGTCATACCCGTGGTATATGGTCTGATATACCACGGCTGTCAGCCAATCAGCATTCTTGACTCGAACCACCCAGTTTATAATGACATGTATCACAGGTCAAGGTCTTGATACAAATGTATTTAGGACTAGAAAAAAAGAATCCCATTAGACTTACATTGGCCATTCCACTGACATGGAATAGAACATGAGAAATAACAAAACATGAAAACCACCTCTCACTTAAAAATCTGGTCTCAATATCATTGCCCTGTATCATACACTTGTTTGGTAATGATGTTTTGGTATATAGTGGTAATTTTGTCCAGACGGAATAAAAACAACTTCTGTACTTTTCAAATGTAAAAACAAACCACAGACGTCTACTTGGGATTGAGCAACTTCCTCCAGACGTATATTTGGGAAACACGAAGATCCATGATTTATTGACACAACCTTATCACGCTCCCATTTCAAACAGCTTTCCAGCCTCTACCATTAGCTAAAAGGCATTTGGTGGTTTACGGGATACAAAATACACAACCCCTGGCCTCAAAGTTGATAAATGAAATGAAACTCGGTGGAGCGGAGAAATCAAACCAGCTGTTGAACTTGAATGCTAATCCAGTATTTGACCACCATAAACATACAAAAAAAGCACAGGACCTATTGGGTATTCCGTTTTTATTTCAGTGGTAAGTTAATATTATTCTTTACCAGTTGTGAAACTACCCCTGTCATGGGAAAGTGATAACTGGATGTATACTCAATTTCCACAATGGAAAGCACCTAGTCAAAGACCTTAAACACCCCTAACAGATTTAACTTAAATGTTCAGTATGCTGTTTTAGGGACCAGAGGGGGGAATATCAAGTCTGTACGAAGCTAATAATGAACCTCTAACAGAAATACAGTCAAATCCTTCCTTTGTTTTGTTCCACACAAGAATATACCGGTAGCCAAAGACCGAATACATTATCATCACGATTAGAAGATGAACAACACTTCCTCTCACGACTTATTGCTAAACAAAAAAACCACCTGTTGCTGAAACCAGTGAAGCTTGCAAATAAATTTGATCAGCCTGCATTAGTAAGGGGAAAGATGATGGAACTCGGTGAGCTGCATTCTAGGGCCACAATACATAAATAGAGTCCTCTCATAACAAGGAGAAACCTAGATAACCAAATCTTTGTTGCCAGGGGGAAGTCTTGCCGGAGCAACAGAGACCATTCCTGACTAATGTCATTGTCCTTTAACCTTTTTAATATTGAAGAAAATTGAACGAGGCAAATATGCTCTTCCATACATTTCCGAATTGATTTAGTCTCGTTTAATTTTTCATACAGGTTAGTATTCAACATGAGCAGAGCAGGTCAGCTTTCTAGTAATTTCTACAGTTAAACTTCTGTCTTAATAAAAAAATGCTTGGTTTAATAATCCAGGTTTAATGAGTAAGGTCCACGTTTCACCTCTTAAACCCCGCAAAGACCTTCCTTTCTGCCTTGAAGAATGACATTTGCCAGTTTGCAGAGAAAAGAGGGCTGAGGCGCAACAACAAAATACAGTTGAGAGCCTCCATCGAATCAAGTATATGACGGCAATCACGGCAATCGCTCTTCGTCCTGGAAGATCCATTGTTTTTTTCAATTGTTTCCACTGATCATCATCAAAGAGGCAGCCTACAGCGCGGCAGCAAGGCAGTAAATTGAAAGTGTAATTTCTAACAATACGGTAGCCCAGTGGTTGGGATGCATTGCATCATCTATTTCCTCAGCAAATGTAAAATAATATGGATACTCCATTCCAAATAAATAAGTTGGGGAATAATAGTGGTGCAAATGGTGTTCGCCCGAGGTTAGAGAGGCCTCATTGGGCACCCCATTTGGAAAAGGACACTGCTGCCATTCCACCCTTTATTGCTTTTCCCCACTTTTGGCAGACAGTGCTATGGCATGCCCAAAATGAATGGGGAAATAATGTGTATTGGAGAGACCAAAGTTTGTTTTTCTGTCGAGTGAAACGTTTAGAGCTCTGTGTCAGAAGTGAATAGAGTTGACAAGAGCATACCTGAAGGATAGAATCCAATCCATTTGCCATGTTTTTGTCCTCAATGTGGCTACAGGCCTATTCTGATATAATATGAGTGTTGTGCTGTCACTACGATAACTGTGGGAGATTCTCCCTATGGATGTGATTTTATAGGAATGATATAGTATATGGCAATGTTAACACACACAACCTTGTGATGATAATTCTTGTTTGCAGTTGAAAAACAGACCTTGTATACTTAAGCAATAAGGCCTCGACGAGGTGTGTTTTTTGGTCAATATACCACAGCTAAGGGCTGTTCTTACGCACAATGCAAAGCGGAGTGCCTGGACACAGACCTTAGCCGGGGTATATTGGCCATATATCACAAATCCGAGGTGCCTCATTGCTATTATAAACCGGTTACCAAGGTAAATAAAGCAGTAAAAATAAATGTTTTGTCATACCCACGGTATACGGTCTGATATACCACGGCTGTCAGCCAATCAGCATTCAGGGCTCGAACCACCCAGTTTATAAAGATGTATAACCAATTGGTATTTTTTTATCTGGAGCCTACAAATCAAACTGAACAGAAATAGAAATACAGGTGAAGTTGCGTGCTTACCCCACTTAACTTAATCTGTCTTCACATGTACTACATTTCACTGTAAGAACACATCATGAAGACCACATATACGAATCTCAATGTGTATTTCCCATAGCTGTTATGACCATGATCCAGTACCCATTTGATCATTATAAGTAATTTAATTTTAATTTCCAAACCCCAAACATTTTGAGGGCACATGAATGCAATTTGTTTGAACAGACAAATACAGATTTCCTGCCAAAGATCGGGTTTTATGGACTTTCCGGTTTCAAGATTAATTGTAACATTCTAAAGCAATTTACACACCCAACCACCCTCTGGAACCCCAAACATGTGTTCTTCCCTGATTCCTCCGCAAATTGCCACTGTAAAAATAATGATGTTCAGATTTTCCATTTGTTTTGAACATGCCTCTGACTGAGCTAATAAATAGCAATGACATTCTTGTTCATTTTATATATTCCCTTAAACACAAACATCCTCGTACAGTCTTAGCAGTTCTTTAACTTTACCCACTATGTATTACCGGGATTTCCTTTTACTGAGGATATCTTCATTCTCTGCATAAATCCTTAATTCACATTCATTTCAATACAAATATCAACCAGGACTAAAGACAGTTTAGAAGCAGTGTCATGGATGAGGACGTACTGTATGTCCACGTATCATAGGGTAGATTCCAATACTAGAACTGGATCATTTTAACTCAATTGGCCTAAATTGATTCAGACGTAACACATTTGAGTCAATAAAACAGGTGTTAACTACGTGGTAATAGCTCCATTTAGCACTCTGGAAGATTAAAAAGGGATCCCTCCTTATTGCTTAAACCTATTCTCTCATCTCGGATCTATCAGATGGACTTGGGGAGTCAGGGAAGGAGGTGAGGGAATAATCAAACCAGAAAACCCACAAAGACCTTTTCTCAGACGCAAACCTGCCAAGTCCTAGACTGAGAAGCACATTTAAACCTGGCCCATAGTGTCCTGTTAAACTGTTGTTAACCAGCTAACTGATGACTACTCTCTAAAGCAGTGCCAAGTCTTTCAGGGCAGCGTAGCCTAGTGGTTAGAGCGTTGGACTAGTAACCGAAAGGTTGCAAGTTTGAATCCCCGAGCTGACAAGGTACAAATCTGTCGTTCTGCCCCTGAACAAGGCAGTTAACACAATGTTCCTAGGCCGTCATTGAAAATAAGAATTTGTTCTTAACTGACTTGCCTAGTTAAATAAAGGTAAAAAAAATAAAAATAATAATTCATTCCCTTTAGGTTATGCTGCAGTGAGGGGTCCCAAATTACATCACAGTTTGAGTCAGACAAGACAACAAAATGACGCATGTTCACACATTCCCAACTCTGCCAGAGAAATTTGACTGCCAGAGTTTGGATTTGAAAGACATTTGATAGGTAGAAAAACTAACACAATTCGGAAGAAATTCCCCCAGAGGGAAGAAAGCCAACTCTTGGTAATACTGGGAAATATCATCAATGGCATGTGAGTCTAACTCTGTAATACTGGGGAAATATCATCAATGGCATGTGAGTCTCACTCTGTAATACTGGGGTTATATCATCAATGGCATGTGAGTCTAACTCTGTAATACTGGGAAAATATCATCAATGGCATGTGAGTCTAACTCTGTAATACTGGGAAAATATCATCAATGGCATGTGAGTCTAACTCTGTAATACTGGGGTTATATCATCAATGGCATGTGAGTCTAACTCTGTAATACTGGGGTTATATCATCAATGGCATGTGAGTCTAACTCTGTAATACTGGGAAAATATCATCAATGGCATGTGAGTCTAACTCTGTAATACTGGGGTTATATCATCAATGGCATGTGAGTCTAACGCTGTAATACTGGGGAAATATCATCAATGGCATGTGAGTCTAACTCTGTAATACAGGGGAAATATCATCAATGCTGGCATGCGAGTTACCAAACCCCCCTGGCTCTGAAATGGAATCCTAAAGCCTAGTGCAGATTGTTTGAAGATTAATCGTTAGGTCTGATCCAACTCGACCCAAGTTTTGGAGTGAGGCTTCAGGTTCATACAGGAGGCGTACAAGGTTTTGGCAAGGGACAATCTATTCATACATAAAACTGGTTTGATAACACAGCAAATCTCTGCTATTTATTTAAATGGTTATAAGCAATTCTCATAAGGTTTTTTGGGGTTTTATAGCTTTCCTCCTGAATTATTTGGTCACAAGTGTCACATCAATTATGGACAATTATGGTCGCCTCCAGACATTTTGACTGTGAAATGATCTAACTTAAAGGCCATGGTAGAGTTGGTTTCAATATAATGAAGATTGTGATCCATGGGTCAGCATGGCTGTCAATGGGTCATGAAACTGTACAAAAGTATACGGCTATAACCATGATTTGAAGAATAGTGGTAATAGGGTATATGGAGAGAGATTTACTCTGTCCAACACTGAATTGATTAATAACATTCCGCCTTGAGTATCATCACAAACTCAAAACTTGGCTTTAAGTTACACTCCAGGGTAGAATTACGGGAGGAACTGGCTATTCTTATCCAAAATGGCCGTCATTAAAGGAGTTGTTTACTATCAGGCAGCAACCTCACCCATCTCGCCCTCTGCTCAAGAGATATAAAAAAAAACGAACAGCAGATTCAATATCTTCCCTGCCCTCAGGGGCTTTTGCAACACCCCCTCCCTCCGTTCCCTTTTCCCTATTCAGAGACACTACTGTGTTGATACTCCATACTTCGAAAATATGAATTGTTGCCGAGTGAAGAGTGTCCCAATTGGAAGCCAGATTGGTAGGTGAACCAGAGTGCAGGAACTCTCTGGCCAAATCAATCAGCACTGCCCTGCAGGTGGATTAAAAAGGGAATATATTCATACCATTATGTAATACACACCACCCTTTGAAAACTGTTCCAGATTTGTATAAAAGAGAAAATGAGAGAATATGAAATGTTGGGGTAAATTAGGTTGTTTGCGCCTCAGGCTACAAGTCCTCTTAATCCAAATGTGTTGAGTAAAGGTTAAAGTGGTTTGAGGGAATTTTTGCCTTCATTTATTTGTCAGCCATTTGAACTCGGTTAAAAGTTGTATTAGAGATATCCATCGTGTGTGAAATCATTTGCTTATTCTGTTTTTTTTGCCTGACAACTATTCAGATGAACTTTAAACAGAGAAATTCAAGCAAGATTTTCTCTCTGATTTTAGCAGTAAGCAAATGCCACAGGTTACATGGGGAAGTCTAACCAATTCACCTAATCTGCTATGTAAATGTACCTAACCTTTGTTGTTTAAGTGCCCGTAACCTTTCACGTAAATTCGCCAAACCGTGGTCATTAGGTCGTAAATTCTCCCTGTAATTCTCCTTTGTCGTTAGAATGCAACAAGCAACCTGGTCTCAAATAAAGACGTATAATATTATATTATATGTTCTCCAAGACGTATGATAACTTACTTCATCCAATTCATATGCTATTGTGTGACCAGGTAAGATGTATGATACTGTATGTCCTCTAAATTGTATGATATTGTACATCCACTATTCCATTCATAATGTAACCTAACGTAACTAAGGTTACCTTAAGAGGCACAAGAAGTCTCTTATCCCAAGGTTTTATTGCTCCATTGTTTATATTTTCGTTCTCATTTGAGTCTTTGAAAAAAAACGGCTTCTTGTGTTGACTGTCAGTGCTTGCCTCCAAAGCTCTTTCTATGAATTTGAGACTGGTTACATTATTCCCCAGCCCCATACGTCAGCTTACCAAACAAAGTGACCGGGTTGGGCTATTGGAAATTACAGCCTTTAATAAAACATTAGGCTAATATATAACCCACTATGGGGATTTACATCCTGGCTAGCAAACTCTGATCCCCACATGTAATGTCTTTAATGATTAACCGCCAGAAAATGTAATATCATGTTATTATTTTATAGCCGGCCTCAGGCAAGACATTCCTTGGGAAAGCCAGGACACATTAAGTTAACTGCAACAATGTCCCGGGGTCAAGTTGGCTTTTGATTTTTATCTGAGATTGAAGGGACCGTTCAGTGAGATTGGGGCTGCATGGATGGATAGAGAGACAAGGGTTGAATTGTGTAATGGAAAATAGTGTGGAGGTGTACATCCCCACATTACATTCTTACAACGTCAAAATAACACGTTAATCACAGAGCTCTCTTGAAACTTCAAGTCTTTCCAATACCTCATCTAAACTATGTAGTTCAACTGACACTGTAATCAGACAATTTGAATTAAGGTGACTGTACAGTACAGCAGTGTCTTGACCCTTACGGTAAGAACTGTAGTAGCCATCAGCTAACCAGTGTAGGGTGTTTAAACATACCACACATATTTGTTTAACCAAAGCCCCCTACACAAACTGAAAACATGAGTTTGTCGTTAATATGCAGCATTTTGCTCTTGGTATACTCAATGATCTTGAGTGAATAAGTGGGAAATAGTTCCCCACAAAGCCCGGTCAACCATAACCCCGCAGCTGTTTGAGAAGCTAAGACTTCTGGGGAAATGAATGGGGAAGGCATCCTATTCTCCATTTCAACATGGGCCTGTTCAGAAAATAGGCTATCATGTCAGCTCTATTTGGTCTATTTCTATCTGCAACATTCAGAATGTTTCACATCCCTGAATACACCCCTTGTAGAGCTTGTCTGGTATCATACGTGGTAAGTGCCATCCAGCAGGGTCCCATGTGTTACCTTAAAGAGCAAAATCTATGCGGACAGACAAGGCGGGACACGATTGCATACAACACAGTGACACTTTGGTTGGCAGCTTTCGCCTTCAGAAGCAAGAAAGATGTTAATCATGAATATATTTGATATGTCTTGTCAATTATTACTCTAACTTCCATTTTGTCAGACAATCAGAAAAATGTGCAATATTAAATAGGATTAAATTACTATGGCTTTATTAAAAAGAAAATTAAAGTTAATATAACAAGGCTAATTCATACTAATTGATTGGTGGTATTAACATCTTGTAATAGCAAGCATCCATACAGACTTCCTAAAGTACAAAGCTGCATTGTGGTGTTTGGAGTACACAAGCATGTGCCAGCAAACATTTAAAAGGAGCCTTCTCTGACTGTCTACTTCAATTAACATTTATCCTGTAGACATAAGTGACGAGATGTCACCAAAGGGAGACGGAATGTTGGTAAAGGAGAGAAAATAGCTCTGCTAGCCCTTGCCCTCGCGGGTTATAAATGCTGCAGACTCTTCTTAAAGCAAACATGTAATGCTTCTTTCTCTGTGCTTCCTCTGATAGCCGCAGGGCTGTCACTTATTATTTTATTCACATGATGGACCCAGTGAATTTTAGAAGGACGAGCCTCCATGGCGGAAAGAATTCAGCAGATTGATCAAAACTGTATTTTAGTCTTGGATGTGATACGTTTAAGCAGTCTACAGCAGTGTCAAGTTAACAAAGTTCAATTGATCTTCTGACTGGTGGTATTACTCCAGCTCATCCAACCACAAAAGATAGCAGCTCTCTTTTGTAAGCTCTCTAGTAAGAGTTTACAGTAGAGTGCAAAAAATGCAAAAATATCTAAATATTGTGGCAGACCAGGGGGTTTGGTCAAGACGTTTACCCATATCCGACACAGACAGAGAAGGATTAGCTCAGTTTCAAGGGTGTTTATTTAAATAAAAGATCAAAAAGAAAAGGATATGTCTCCCCTATGAGACCCTCTCCGGGATGCCGTCTTCTGGGATTCCGGGTCTGGATGTTTCCTGTCGGGCACAGAACTGAACTCCCTCTTGTTACCTCTGCAACCGTTAACAATAACACAGAAGTCCTTTCTTCCCCCATTCCTCTCCTGTGTACTGCCGTTCTGGCAACTTTATGGGCCTTGCGCATCTGGTGAGCAATCCGCCCTTGATTACTCACCAGCTCCCAATCAGCCCCAAATTGTCCTGGCTGGAGAGCCCGTCAAGACCTGGCACGTCCAGCAGATGGAGCCATCGCCTCGTGATGCATACTCCATCTGTTACCGGGCCTCGACGAGTCTCCCCCTGGTGGCTGACCTGCTGTACGCCACAATATCCATACATGAAAAACTGTATGTTTCCTTTCACAGGATATAACATTATATAACATGGCTGGAGAATGGTACTCCTATGTATCATTAAATCAAATTAAATGTTATTCGTCACATGCTTCGTAAACAACAGGTGTAGACTAACAGTGAAATGCTAACTTACGGGCCCTTCCCAACAATGCAGAGAGAAAGACATGAGTAACAATAACTTGGCTACATGAGGTACTAGTACCGAGTTGATGTACGAGGTAGCTGAGGTAGATATGTACATATAACTAGGGATAAAGTCACAGATAGTAAACAGTAGCAGCAGCATATGTGATGAGTCCAAAAAGTTAGTGCAAATAGGGTGAATGCAGATTGTCCACGTAGCCATTTGTGACTGACCGACTTTTATCAAATGTTTTTACATTGGACAAAAGTGGAGACAGAGGTAATTCTGCTTTGAAAGTTGATAAACTTGTAGCCTCACTTTTGAGAAAATTGCCCTTGAATGTTTTGGTACCTTCTGGAGAGCTCTTCTTTGTCTAAACCCATTCAGCATCATTCACACCCTCTTAATCTTTAGCCCCACCTATCTATTTAAGGATTCACATGTGAGGCTATGTATTAAACAACCAAAGATTTCAAGACTAAAGGATGGTTTATACTACAGGTGTGTTCATAAATTTAATCTGGAGTGCCAGAGTGTGCTCTGGGCGTTCGTAAACTCAGAGCGTTGTCAGATTGTCCGTTCGTAAATTCAGAGTGCACACTGGATGCTCTGGCAGAGGAGTAGGGTTGATCCGAGTGTTCTGACCTAACAACAGCAGTCAAGCACCCAAGCTAACTGGCTAACGTTGGCTAGCTTGCTCTCTACTTCCAGACACAAATGAGAGAACAGCTCATTCTGACCATTTTACTCGCCCTAGCAGAGCTGGTTAGGCTCTGTTTTTATGTTATCCAGAGCATTGGTGACTGCAAATGTGCTGCTGGCAACAATTTAATTACACTTTTTGACAACATTTACTGACACCAGCCATATTCAACGGGTCTTGAGCATTCATAAATTCATCAGTTATTCTGCCTTCTGGCACACTCAGACGAGAGTGCTCTGAAATTGGAGTATATAGCCAAAGTGAACTTACCAGCTACGTCTATTGACAGTTGTCGCAGTGACATCATAAACATTCTATTGAAATAGTTACTTGCACAGTGGAGTCTTTTGTTTAGACATGTAGCTAGCTAGTTAAACAATGAACCATAATCCCAACTCATAAAGTTACTACCCTGCATGGGTCTGCAGGTAGCTAACCAACCAGGTTCAACATTACGCTATAACTAGCAATGCAAATGGCTCTGAGAAATGAATAATATTACTACACAGATCATACACGTAACGTTAGCTAGCTAGCTAACAGTACACTTTAACTTGAAATGAAAACAACTTTCTGACAAAATTAGAAATGTGTAATATCTGAAAATGTAGCTAGCTAGACTCTCTTACCCGTATACATAGATGGACGCTTCTCCCTTTCTGTCATGGATGCCATTGTTGCCCTTAGTTTGAAGATGTAATCCGGAGACCGGTGTTTTCTCCATCTCTTTAGCTATCGTACTCTAATTCCACTAATTTCAAAACTCGATCCTCCAGAAATTGGAGAGCAACACTTATGCAATTCTACTACGTGATATCTTTCAAAAAAGCAGCATTAGAAAGGATTACCTACCCATACTGACCAGCTCACATTATAGACAGAAGCGTGCTACATTGCAGACTAATCCGAACTCATCTGTTGGCATGTCCAGCCTACTCATTATCTCAGCCAATCATGGCTAGCAAGAAGGTTGCTTCTTTTTCCATGGCTAAACCAAATAGGCTCGTAATTTAACAATTTTATTCATATTTACAGATGGCATACAAGTTTGTTATTTAGGATATGAAAGTTCACATGTTCCAGAAGGCATTTCTGCCAAAAAACGCATTTTGATTAAAAAATAAAATGTTTACGTTCAAATGCTGCTCCTTTGAAGTAGTGACGCGCGACATGTGCCTAGTTTCCTGAAAGAAGTCACATTTGGTTAACTTTTTAAAACTTCTTAGGGCTAGCCCCCTTTTTTCAATTTCCTCCTGACTGACGTGCCCAAAGTAAACTGCCTGTTTCTCAGGCCCTGAAGCCAGGATATGCATATAATTGGTACCATTGGAAAGAAAACATTTCTACAAACTTCAAAGTGTTAAAATAATGTAGAAGACTATAACACAATAGATATGGTAGGAGAAAATCCAAAGAAAAAGCAACAAGATTTTTTTGGGGAGAGAGACCATGGTCTTACAATGGAAAGAATAGGGGCATACTGAATTCTAGCTCCCAGGATGCAATTCCCATGGCTTCCACAGGGTGTCAGCAGTCTATGTTCAAGTTTTTAGGCATGTAACTTCCAAAATGAGTAAGAAATATCAGTTTTAGTACAGACTGTGTGTCTTGGAAATTCGTGTTTGGGCGTGCCATGAAGACAAGACGCACCTTCTAAAATTGGTTTCCTATTGAACATACTTCTTTCCGTAAGAAATATTATAGTTTGATTACATTTTAGTGTATCTGAGGAGTAAATAGAAACGTATTTTGACTTGTTGAAACCAAGTTGAGAGGTAGATTTTCGGATTCTTTTCTCTGCAAGTTGAACGAGTGGATTACTCAAATCGATGGCGCCAACTAAACAGACCTTTTGGGATATAAAGAAGGATTTTATCTAACAAAACGACACCACATGTTATAGCTGGGACCCTTTGGATGACAAATCAGAGGAAGATTTTCAAAATGTAAGTGTATATTTAAATCGCTATTTGTGAGTTTATGCAACCTGTGCCGTTGGAAAAATATTTTGAAGAGAGGCGCCGTCCTCAAACAATTGCATGGCATGCTTTCGCTGTTATAGCTACTGTAAATTGGACAGTGCAGTTAGATTAACACGAATTTAAGCTTTCAACCGATATAAGACACTTGTATGTACCTCAATGTTTAATATCCATAATTTGTATGATTATTTATTTGAATTGCGCGTCCTCCAGTTTCACCGGAAGTTGTCCCACTAGTGAGACGCCTAGTCCCATTAACTAACTATATAGCAGTCTTATGGCTTTGGGGTAGAAGCTGTTCAGGGTCCTGTTGGTTCAAGACTTGGTGCATTTGTAGCAGAGAGTAGCAGAAAGAACAGTATGACTTGGGTGGCTGGAGTCTTTGACAATTTTTAAGGCCTTCCTATAACACCGCCTGGTATAGAGGTCTTGGATGGCAGAGAGCTCAGCCCCAGTGATGAACTGGGCCATCTGCATTTCTCTCTGTAGTGGTCAGATGCCAAGCAGTTGCCATATCAAGCGGTGATGCAGCCAGTCAAGATGCTCTCCAATGGTGCAGCTGTAGAACATTTTGAGGATCTGAGGGCCCATACCAAATCTATTCAGCCTCCCAAGGAGGAAAAGGCGTTGTTGTGCCCTCTTCATGACAATGCTGGTGTGTTTGCATTGATCCTTAGTGATGTGGATACCGAGGAACTTGAAGCTCTTGACCTGCTCCACTCCAGCCCCAACGATGTGAATGGGGGCGTGCTTGGCCCTCCATTTCCTGTAGTCCACGATCAGCTCTTTTGTCTTGCTGACTTTGAGGGAGAGGTTGTTGTCCTGGCACCACACTGCCAGGTCTCGGACCTCCTCCCTATGGGCTGTCTCATCGTCATCAGTGATCAGTCCTACCACCTCTGTGTCATTTGCAAACTTATTGATGGTGTTGGAGTTGTGCTCGGCCATGCAGTCGTGGGTGAACAGGCAGGCTCCTGAGGGGCCCCTGTGTTGAGGGTCAGCGTGGCTGATGTGTTCTTGCGTACCCTCACCACCTGATGGCGAACCATCAGGAAGTCCAGGATCCAGTTTCAGAGGGAGGTGTTCAGTCCCAGGGTCCTTAGCTTAGTGATGAGCTTGGTGGGCACTATGGTGTTGAATGCTGTTCTGTAGTCAATGAACAGAATTCTCATGCAGGTGTTCCTTTTGTCCAAGTGGGAAAGAGCAGTGTGGAGTGCAATAGAGAGTGCGTCAGCGGTGGATCGGTTGGGGCGGTATGTGAATTGGAGTGGATCTAGGGTGTCTGGGAGAGGGACCACTAACCACCCTCTGTTATTACTTAAAATAATATATGTTTTTCTGATTTCTTCTCTCAGCTAATACACAAGAAAGACTAATTGATCTCTGCAGACACTAGACAAGGCAATAGGTCACAAGCACAGGCGCTTTACTTTCTCTATTGCTTTTCTCCCCTAGTGCCATCAAGAGACTGCAGAAAAAGGCACATCATTTGAGGCAATAGATCTTGGCAGATGGTAGGTGTTTGTCATTGTAAGAGGAATTCCAAGAAGAAAAAGGCCATAAGGTACATACTAGGTTCCCCTTTTAGAGCTAAAACTCATTCATGATTAACCATTCCATTAATTGAATAAATCAAATCAAAATCAAATCAAATGTATTTATATAGCCCTCCGTACATCAGCTGAAATCTCAAAGTGCTGTACAGAAACCCAGCCTAAAACCCCAAACAGCAAGCAATGCATGTGAAAGAAGCACGGTGGCTAGGAAAAACTCCCTAGGAAAAACTCCCTAGAAAGGCAAAAAACCTAGGAAGAAACGTAGAGAGGAACCAGGCTATGAGGGGTGGCCAGTCCTCTTCTGGCTGTGCCGGGTGGATATTATAACAGAACATGGTCAAGATGTTAAAATGTTCATAAATGACCAGCATGGTCAAATAATAATGATCATAGTAGTTGTCGAGGGTGCAGCAAGCACGTCCGGTGAACAGGTCAGGGTTCCATAGCCGCAGGCAGAACAGTTGAAACTGGAGCAGCAGCATGGCCAGGTGGACTGGGGACAGCAAGGAGTCATCATGCCAGGTAGTCCTGAGGCATGGTCCTAGGGCTCAGGTCCTCCGAGAGAAAGAAAGAAAGAGAGAAAGAGAGAATTAGAGAGAGCATATTTAAATTCACACAGGACACCGGATAAGACAAGAGAAATACTCCAGATGTAACAGACTGACCCTAGCCCCCCGACACATAAACTACTGCAGCATAAATACTGGAGGCTGAGACAGGAGGGATCAGAAGACACTGTGGCCCCATCCGATGATACCCCCGGACAGGGCCAAACAGGCAGGATATAACCCCACCCACTTTGCCAAAGCACAGCCCCCACACCATTAGAGGGATGTCTACAACCACCAACTTACCGTCCTAAGACAAGGCCGAGTATAGCCCACAAAGATCTCCGCCATGGCACAACCCAAGGGGGGGGGGCGCCAACCCAGACAGGAAGACCACGTCAGTGACTCACTCAAGTGACGCACCCCTCCCATGGACGGCATGGAAGAACACCAGTAAGCCAGTGACTCAGCCCCTGTAATATGGTTAGTGGCAGAGAATCCCAGTGGAAAGAGGGGAACCGGCAAGGCAGAGACAGCAAGGGCGGTTCGTTGCTCCAGCCTTTCCGTTCACCTTCACACTCCTGGGCCAGACTATACTTAATCATAGGACCTACTGAAGAGATAAGTCTTCAGTAAAGACTTAAAGGTTGAGACTGAGTCTGCGTCTCTCACATGGGTAGGCAGACCATTCCATAAAAATGGAGCTCTATAGGAGAAAGCCCTACCTCCAGCCGTTTGCTTAGAAATTCTAGGGACAATTAGGAGGCCTGCGTCTTGTAACCGTAGCGTACGTGTAGGTATGTACGGCAGGACCAAATCGGAAAGATAGGTAGGAGCAAGCCCATGTAATGCTTTGTAGGTTAGCAGTAAAACCTTGAAATCAGCCCTTGCCTTAACAGGAAGCCAGTGTAGGGAGGCTAGCACTGGAGTAATATGATCAAATTTTTGGGTTCTAGTCAGGATTCTAGCAGTCGTATTTAGCACTAACTGAAGTTTGTTTAGTGCTTTATCCGGGTAGCCGGAAAGTAGAGCATTGCAGTAGTCCAGCCTAGAAGTAACAAAAGCATGGATTAATTTTTCTGCGTCATTTTTGGACAGAAAGTTTCTGATTTTTGCAATGTTACGTAGATGGAAAAAAGCTGTCCTTGAAACAGTCTTGATATGTTCTTCAAAAGAGAGATCAGGGTCCAGAGTAACGCCGAGGTCCTTCACAGTATTATTTGAGACAACTGTACAACCATCCAGATTAATTGTCAGATTCAACATTTCTGCAAAACTATCATTCCAATAAACACAAGTTATCTGATCTAATGTTAAAGGGATCAATGTTAAAATAATATTCTTAATGTATGTCACCTAAGTCTGTAATAACATTAAGAACATTATTTGAACATTGAGCCCTATCAATCCTCATTGGTTTTCCAGGATAAGAATCACAAAGGCTATTTAACTGAAATACATTAATGCAAAAATACTCTAACTGACAACCCTTTATAAGAATTACCTATTCAATCTAAATCCAAGCCATCATAGACTTGACAAGAAACTGGAAACGGTGCCACTGCTCCATCAGAACTAAACCATGAGAGCTAGAGGAGAGAAAAAAGTACACATTTGTTTAATTAGTACTTTTCTCTCCCGGTTGAGATAACATCACCAGCCTGTTGACAGTCAGCTGGCTTTTTTTATCTACGTTTCTTGTGAGAACTTCATTTCATTCTGCGCCGCAGATAAGGCTTCACATTTCAAAGATTACTTTTATGATGCCGGATGGCAGGGAGGGGAAGAGAGAAAAGGGAGAGGGGGTGGGAGCACATGATAATTTCTTTGGGATGATCCTTTTTCTATTAAGCACCCACTTGCATTTGAAATCAAAGGCAGTGGGAGTGCGGTCAGTGGCTGCTCTAGCATTATTGATGAGCAAAAGAATCATCGGTTATCTCTGTGTCAGCAATAAACGGGGGACCAGACACCTACATGTTATTTAGTACTGGATGATTTCAGCTCCGGGGCCCTTGCTCAGACAATTGTAATGCTGGCGAGGGCCCAACATGGCAGTGTCAGATGCAACATAGCCCTCCCTCTCCTTTCTTCATGATTCACTTCACTAGACACAAGAGACTGGGTGAGTATTAGTTGCTAGCGCAGTTGAAATATGAGAGTTTACACAATGCTTGGGACTCCTTAAACATGAGTTGATATGATAACTGTTTACCATAACCAACAATTTGAAATTAATAGTCTCTCATTAACTATGTACTATATGTAAAAATAAACGAAATGTTTTTATGTACTAATAGTGAAAAAATATATACAATACATATCACAGACAGCGAACAGATGGCGTAACTGCATTATCCTATAAAACTCAGACAATAATACCAATAGCATGTTGAGAAACATCTGTGCAATCAGTATCACAGATAACCAGTTAGCGATACTACATCTGCCTCATCAGCACTGCCTATATCCAGTTAACATAGAGAACAGCATCATGCCAAACAGATGCTTGGGCCTATATCATAGACAACACCATATGAGGAGTCAGCGCTAACAGACAGCAGAATTAGGCGCTACTGGTACATAACTCGTGCAATGGTATTCGGAGCTAGTATTACACACAACAAACAAAGGTAGTAGTTGGTTCTACTACAGTATATAGAGGTTGTAATCAGCATTTGAACACAAGGTAGCAGTCAAGATTCATATATAACACAGGCAGTGGAAGGCGTTGCTACTATATAACACAAGCAGTAGAAGACAGTGCTGCTATATAACACAAGCAGTGGAAGGCGGTGCTACTATATAACACAAGCAGTGGAAGGCAGTGAATTGAAAAACATTCTAACAGTATTTCTGATTGTCTTCTCAACTCACCATCACCTACTTTTAACGCGGGGCAGTCAATTGCAAATTAGTCTGACATAATGTCTCTTATCTGACCACCACTAATGAGATGGGTGTGCTTGATGCATGTCCCATCGGAGCTTCTCAAAGTCAGGGGGCGTAGTCGACAGTGTGCACCTTATCTCTGCTGTCACATCCAATCTGAATCGATATTTGGTTTTAATGCAGACAGAGCACTAAATCCAGTTTCACAAAGATATGAGCTGGCAAAGGGTAGCCTACTGTACCATGAGTTTTATGGTGCTTTCAAGACAACTGAAAACTCAAAAAAAAATATGAGGTCAAATCATGATGTCAGTGATCTTTAGGTCGGAAAGTCAGAGCTCTAGACACAGGCCTGAATTCCCTAGTTGGAATTTCGAGTTGGATGACCGTTCAAAACTAATTTTCCCAGTCGGAGCTCGTTTCTTTCCGAGTTCCCAGTTGTTTTGAATGTGGCATTAATGCTCAGAAGGAGACGGAAGGGTATTCCCTTTAAGTCCCTTTGGCCTGCCTGCCATCCCGTGATAGACGGAGCCCCATCTGTCCAAAAGCCCACCATTAGATCCCGTATGGAAGCTGTTTTTCATCAATAGTCACGCAGCACACTGAACATCCCACATGCTGTTTAATGCTTGGGAATCGTGAGACAGAACAATATGTCCTCGTGGGAAGCATCACCCAACATGTATAGCAAGAAAAAGTCAATGCATGGGCATCTCGACCCTCACAGCTAACGTCCTTTGGAGAGCATATGCTGGGGAGTTTCAGTCATTCAGTCAGTTTCCTCTTGATTGCTAGCAATAGCATAAATTCTTCAATCAGTGTTATCTGACAAAGGTATTGATGTGAGTTTCTGTGCCTCTGCCTCCCCACACTGTCTCTAACTGAATTGTATCTTTTAGATTTGAATAGCCTAATTTTTATTTCGATTTTTAAGGTTAAACCTGTTTGGGCTAGGGGGCAGTATTGAGAATTTTGGAAAAAAATATGTGCCCATTTTTAACTGCCTCCTACACCAACTCAGAAGCTAGAATATTTATATTATTGTTCAGGTTTGGATAGAAAACACTCTGAATTTTCTAAAACAGTTTGAATGGTGTCTGTAAGTATAACAAAACTCATATTGCAGGCAAAAACCTGTGAAAAATAGATTTTAAAAAAATGTGAATTTTGTGACTGTACTATTTAGTGTCATTGTTTTATAGATACCATAGTGAGAAAGGATTCAGTTCGCAACTCCTACGGATTCCACTAGATGTCAACGATCTTTATAAAGTTGTTTGAAGCATCTGTGATGAATACAGACCGAATTAGAATGCTTGGAAGTTGACACGTCATCACTTCATTTTTTACGCCTGCGCATAAATCTGAGAAGAGTGTGTTTGTCATAATCGTTTATCTAAGACACTTGATAGGTTGTGTGAAAATATTACTGATGTTTACTGATGTTTCACGTTAAAAATGGACCAAAAGATTAATGCTAAACAACGTTTGACATGTTTGAACGAACATAAATAGATTATTTACTAGTTTTTTTTTAGCTTTTCGGCGTGACTTTACACACCCCCACCACGTTTTGTGGGAGCCTACTGAACGCTAACTATTTGGTGTTATTTGGACATAAATGATGAACTTTGTCAAAAGAAAGCACATTTGTTCTGGACCTGGCAGTGCCTTCTGATGGAGATAATCAAAGGTAAGGGGATATTTACAATGTTATTATCAATATTAGATGACGCTAACTGTATAGCTTAGCTTATAGCTTAGCTTATTGTTCTTAGCATTGTACCCCATTTATTGCAAAATGTGATTTCCCAGTAAAGTTATTTTGAGATCTGGCCATTCGGTAGCAATTACGAGATGATAATATATTATTCTTTGAATGACAATATTATAATTTACCAATGTTTTCGAATAGTAATTCCGTGATTTGTAATGCTGGATTCACTGGGAGCATTCGAGCCGAAAAAAATTCTGAATTTCACCGCGACTGTAAATGCTGTTTTTGGATATAAATATGAACTTGATGGAACTAAAAATGCATGTATTGTATAACATAATGTCCTATGAGTGTCATCTGATGCAGATTGTCAAAGGTAAGTGCATAATTCTAGCTAGTTTTCTGTCTGTTGATGCCCTTCTTTGAATTGGCTAAACATTACACACAGCTATTGTCAATGTACTCCTAACATAACCTAACTTTATGCATTCTCCGTAAAGCCTCTTTGAAAATCGGACAGCGTGGTTAGATTTAGGAGATATATCTTTCAAATGGAGGAAAATAGTTGATTATTTGAGTATTTGAAATGATTACTCTTGCAGTTTTGAATTCCCCGCCATGGTCACGTGACAATGAATCCCAATACCGGGATAAGATCCTGCCCCCTGGACTCAACAGGTTTTAAATAATGAATCCATCAATAAGTCTTACTTTAGTAAAGCATTTGTGATGATCACTCATTTTCTGCTGGAGGAGTTTCACTTCAGCTTCATTGATATCTACAGTGGCTTGCAAAAGTATTCAACCCCTTGGCATTTTTCCTATTTTGTTGCCTTACAACCTGGAATTAAAATAGATTTTTGGGGGGGTTCGTATCATTTGATTTACACAACATGCCTACCACTTTGAAGATGGAAAATATTTTTTATTGTGAAAAAAAACAAGAAATTAGACAAAAAATACAGAAAACTTGAGCGTGCATAACTATTCACCCCCCCCCCCCCCAAGTCAATACTTTGTAGAGCCACCTATTGCAGCAATTACAGCTGCAAGTCTCTTGTGGTATGTCTCTATAAGCTTGGCACATCTAGGTAGTGAGATTTTTGCCCATTCTTCAAGGCAAAACTGCTCAGCTCCTTCAAGTTGGATGGATTCTGTTGGTGTAGAGCAATCTTTAAATCATACCACAGATTCTCATTTGGACTGAGGTCTGGGCTTTGAATAGGCCGTTCCAAGACATATAAATGTTTCTCCTTAAACCATTCGAGTGTTGCTTTAGCAGTATGCTTAGGTTCATTGTCCTGCTGGAAGGTGAACCTCCATCCCAGTCTCAAGTCTCTGAAGACTGAAACAGGTTTCCCCTCAAGAATTTCCCTGTATTTAGTGCCAACCAATATTCCTTCAATTCTGACCAGTTTCCCAATCCCTGCCGATGAAAAACATCCCCACGGCAAGATGCTGCCACCACCATGCTTCACTGTGGGGATGGTGTTCTTGGGGTGATGAGAGGTGTTGGGTTTGCGTCAGAAATAGCGTTTTCCTTGCTGGCCAGAAAGTACACTTTTAGTCTCATCTGACCAGAGTACCTTCTTCCATATGTTTGGGGAGTCTCCCACATGCCTTTTGGCGAACACCAAACGTGTTTGCTTAGTTTTTTCTTTAAGCAATGGCTTTTTTTCTGGCCACTCTTCCATAAAGCCCAGCTCTGTGGAGTGTATGGCTTAAAGTGATCCTATGGACAGATACTCCAATCTCTGCTGTGGAGCTTTGCAGCTCCTTCAGGGTTATCTTTGGTCTCTGTTGCCTCTCTGATTAATGTCCTCCTTGCCTAGTCCGTGAGTTTTGGTGGGTGGCCCTCTCTTGGCAGGTTTGTTGTGGTCCCATATTCTTTCCATTTTTTTATAACGGATTTAATGGTGCTCCATGGGATGTTCAAAGTTTTGTATATTTTTTTATAACCCAGCCCTGATCTGTACTTCTCCACAACTTTGTCCCTGACCTGTTTGGAGAGCTCCGTGCCGCTTGCTTGGTGGTACCCCTTGCTTAGTGGTGTTGCAGATTCTGGGGCCTTTCAGAACAGGTGTATATATATATATATATATACACTGAGATCATGTGACAGATCATGTGACACTTAAATACAGTCCAGCTGTGTGCTATCTAACTAATTATGTGACTTCTGAAGGTAATTGGTTGCACCAGATCTTATTTAGGGGCTTCATAGCAAAGGGGGTGAATACATATGCACGCATCACTTTTCAGTTAGTTTTTTCTTTTTTGAAACAAGTTATTTTTTCCATTTCACTTCACCAATTTAAACTATTTGGTGTATGTCGAATACAATAAATAAAAATAAAAATCCATTTAAAATTACAGGTTGTAATGCAACAAAATAGGAAAAATGCCAAGGGGGTTGAATACATTTGCAAGGCAAGGGCAACATATTCACACAGCAGAATATTGGCATTCTTTTATCTTCCTACAGGTGTTGATGCCAATATACTGCACACAGGCAGCAGTAAAGGCTGGTGTGCTACACAAAGCATCCCTGGAGATGAGAGGGAGGATCTGGAGAAGTTCAAATACTTCAACT
Organism: Salmo trutta; assembly: GCF_901001165.1. Classification (NCBI taxonomy): domain Eukaryota; kingdom Metazoa; phylum Chordata; class Actinopteri; order Salmoniformes; family Salmonidae; genus Salmo; species Salmo trutta. The sequence goes on from NC_042964.1 coordinate 14,297,912, forward strand.
CCGGTGGCAGTAGCCAAGTGGTTCATGTCTGGAGGCTATTGATAAAATGAAAGATACATGAGCGGTGCATTGACAGTGTAAAATCAGCATATAATCCAATAATCTAGCATGTACCTGCTTTAGCCAGTGTGGCCTGACAAATGCCAAAATTACATTTTCCAGGAACTTCTGGACAAGAGTATTGGAATAGCCCAACATGAGGCTTAGTTCAAGCAGCTCAACACCAAGAGCATCCAGGCGAAAGTGCTAGATCCTGCTCTGTAAAAATATTCATACATTTCAAAAAAGTGATACCTGATGGAATAGGCTGCCTGGCAACTTCTCCTTCACTGCAGTGGGGTGGCGATAGCTGACGCCTCCCCAATGAACATGCTGCTTGGTTCACTGTATGCTGTGCCGGAATATTCAGTGTAGTGGTAGTACCTTATTGGTCTGCTTGAAAAGGGCCTGTTTTTCTTACAACTGCATTGGGCATGTTGCTCTCAATCACATCAGATATAAAGATCTGTCATAAAAGATCAATTAATAACAGTGCTGTAGTATAACACCTGAAATTCATTACTAATTTCATCTGCCAAAACATTGAATCTACCTGATGCTGCGCTGGTGTTCTACATCTGAAAGCACCATGACGCTCAATCTCTGGACCCCGGAAAAAGAGCCGGCATCTAGGACTAGGTTTGGGCATTGCAATCCTTGCCAGGCGTTGACGACGTTGAAGGCTCACTTTAAGGAAATCTTGTGGAATAATTTTCCCCACATTGGTGATGATGGACTGGATTCCAAAAAGCTGAATCTCAAGGAAGAGTCAAGAGTAGAATGCATCCCTGTGCCACTCAGTAACTGGGACAAATGTCATTTTTGACATTTTGTAATTGTTTTCCAGTATCCACGCACTTTAACTGTGATTTATTTTATAGCTGTGCCCCTGCCTCAAGAACAGTAAATCATGATTATATATATATGTACTTAGCAGACACTTTTATCCAACGTGACTTACAATACAGTGTATGCATTGTTCAATTCATAACTTGAAAGCACTGACACTTGATGGAACATTTACATTTACATCATTTAGCAGACGCTCTTATCCAGAGCGACTTACAAATTGGTGCATTCACCTTATGATATCCACATCCTCCTTTCTGAAGTTGTCATGTCTCAATATCTCCAGTGAGCTCACAATGTGGCCTCTGACAATGCTGATGTTTCCAAGTAGACACTTGATGCTGCCTCGGTGAATGACTTCCATTGATGGGGTGCTGGCTAATTTTTTATTTATTTTTATTTCACCTTTATTTAACCAGGTAGGCAAGTTGAGAACAAGTTCTCATTTACAATTGCGACCTGGCCAAGATAAAGCAAAGCAGTTCGACAACATACAAAAACACAGAGTTACACATGGAGTAAAACAACATACAATCAATGATGCAGTAGAAAAAAATAAGACTATATACAATGTGAGCAAATGATGTGAGATAATGGAGGTAAAGGCAAAAAAATGCCATGGTGGCAAAGTAAATAAAGTATGGCAAGAAAAACACTGGAATGGTAGAATTGTAGTTTGAAGAAAGTTAAAAGTTAAAATATAAATAATATGGTGCAAAGGAGCAAAATAAATAAAATAAATAAATACAGTAGGGGAAACGGTAGTAGTTTGGGCTCAATTAAAGATGGGCTATGTCCAGGTGCAGAGATCTGTGAGCTGCTCTGACAGCTGGTGCTTAAAGCTAGTGAGGGAGATAAGTGTTTCCAGTTTTAGAGATTTTTGTAGTTCGTTCCAGTCATTGGCAGCTGAGAACTGGAAGGAGAGACGACCAAAGGAGGAGTTGGCTTTAGGGGTGACCAGAGAGATATACCTGCTGGAGCGCGTGCTACAGGTGGGTGCTGCTATGGTGACCAGTGAGCGGAGATAAGGGGGGACTTTACCTAGCAGGGTCTTGTAGATGACCTGGAGCCAATGCCAGCTAATAACGCACACAGAGAGAGAAAACATACATGAACATGATGGGTGACTGGGCGACTGAGTTTATCATGATGCCCACCTGAAAATCCTTCTCTTCCTGGACCTTTCACATGGTCAACATGTATCTCCTCATCTGACAAGAATTCCTTTTCCGGAGGCTCCACTGGTTCCATCCTCTCATTGTCAATGTCAATCGTCAGTTAATGATACATTTGGTATTGATCATGCTGAGTAATATTGAAAGGAAGAGCTATAGAACATTTAGGTTAATTTGACAAACAAACATATACATATATATATATATATATATATATATATACATACACGCACATATATATATATATATATACACACATACATATATATATATACACACAGACATATATATACATACACACACATATATATATATACACACACACATATATATATATATATATATATACACACAGACATATATATATACACACAGACATATAGATATATATATACACACATATATATATACACACATATATATATATACACACATATATATATATATATATACACACACACACACACACACACACACACACACACATATATATATATATATACACACACATATACACTGCTCAAAAAAATAAAGGGAACACTTAAACAACACATCCTAGATCTGAATGAAAGAAATAATCTTATTAAAAACTTTTTTCTTTACATAGTTGAATGTGCTGACAACAAAATCACACAAAAATAATCAATGGAAATCCAATTTATCAACCCATGGAGGTCTGGATTTGGAGTCACACTCAAAATTAAAGTGGATAACCACACTACAGGCTGATCCAACTTTGATGTAATGTCCTTAAAACAAGTCAAAATGAGGCTCAGTAGTGTGTGCGGCCTCCACGTGCCTGTATGACCTCCCTACAACGCCTGGGCATGCTCCTGATGAGGTGGCAGATGGTCTCCTGAGGGATCTCCTCCCAGACCTGGAATAAAGCATCCGCCAACTCCTGGACAGTCTGTGGTGCAACGTGGCGTTGGTGGATGGAGCGAGACATGATGTCCCAGATGTGCTCAATTGGATTCAGGTCTGGGGAACGGGCGGGCCAGTCCATAGCATCAATGCCTTCCTCTTGCAGGAACTGCTGACACACTCCAGCCACATGAGGTCTAGCATTGTCTTGCATTAGGAGGAACCCAGGGCCAACCGCACCACCATATGGTCTCACAAGGGGTCTGAGGATCTCATCTCGGTACCTAATGGCAGTCAGGCTACCTCTGGCGAGCACATTGAGGGCTGTGCGGCCCCCCAAAGAAATGCACCCCACACCATGACTAACCCACTGCCAAACCGGTCATGCTGGAGGATGTTGCAGGCAGCAGAACATTCTCCACGGCGTCTCCAGACTCTGTCACGTCTGTCACGTGCTCAGTGTGAACCTGCTTTCATCTGTGAAGAGCACAGGGCGCCAGTGGCGAATTTGCCAATCTTGGTGTTCTCTGGCAAATGCCAAACGTCCTGCACGGTGTTGGGCTGTAAGTACAACCCCCACCTGTGGACGTCGGGCCCTCATACCACCCTCATGGAGTCTGTTTCTGACCGTTTGAGCAGACACATGCACATTTGTGGCCTGCTGGAGGTCATTTTGCAGGGCTCTGGCAGTGCTCCTCCTGCTCCTCCTTGCACAATAGGCGGAGGTAGCGGTCCTGCTGCTGTGCTGTTGCCCTCCTACGGCCTCCTCCACGTCTCCTGATGTACTGGCCTGTCTCCTGGTAGCGCCTCCATGCTCTGGACACTACGCTGACAGACACAGCAAACCTTCTTGCCACAGCTCGCATTGATATGCCATCCTGGATGAGCTGCACTACCTGAGCCACTTGTGTGGGTTGTAGACTCCGTCTCATGCTACCACTAGAGTGAAAGCACCGCCAGCATTCAAAAGTGACCAAAACATCAGCCAGGAAGCATAGGAACTGAGAAGTGGTCTGTGGTCTCCACCTGCAGAACCACTCCTTTATTGGGGGTGTCTTGCTTATTGCCTATAATTTCCACCTGTTGTCTATTCCATTTGCACAACAGCATGTGAAATTTATTGTCAATCAGTGTTGCTTCCTAAGTGGACAGTTTGATTTCACAGAAGTGTGATTGACTTGGAGTTACATTGTGTTGTTTAAGTGTTCCCTTTATTTTTTTGAGCAGTATATATATATATATATATATATATATATATATACATACATACATACATACATACATACATACATACATACATACATACATACATACATACATACATAAATCCAGAAAAACGCATGTCCAAAATGTTATAAATTGATTTGCATTTTAATGAGGGAAATAAGTATTTGACCCCCTCTGAATCAGAAAGATTTCTGGCTCCTAGGTGTCTTTTATACAGGTAACAAACTGAGATTAGGAGCACACTCTTAAAGGGAGTGCTCCTAATCTCAGTTTGTTACCTGTATAAAAGACACCTGTCCACAGAAGCAATCAGTCAATCAGATTCCAAACTCTCCACCATGGCCAAGACCAAAGAGCTCTCCAAGGATGTCAGGAACAAGATTGTAGACCTACACAAGGCTGGAATGGGCTACAAGACCATCACCAAGCAGCTTGGTGAGAAGGTGACAACAGTTGGTGCGATTATTCGCAAATGGAAGAAACACAAAAGAACTGTCAACTCCCTCGGCCTGGGGCTCCATGCAAGATCTCACCTCGTGGAGTTGCAATGATCATGAGAACGGTGAGGAATCAGCCCAGAACTACACGGGAGGATCTTGTCAATGATCTCAAGGCAGCTGGGACCATAGTCACCAAGAAAACAATTGGTAACACACTACGCCGTGAAGGACTGAAATCCTGCAGCGCCTGCAAGGTCCCCCTGCTCAAGAAAGCACATATACATGCCCATCTGAAGTTTGCCAATGAACATCTGAATGATTCAGAGGACAACTGGGTGAAAGTGTTGTGGTCAGATGAGACCAAAATGAAGCTCTTTGGCATCATCTCAACTTAACGTGTTTGGAGGAGGAGGAATGCTGCCTATGACCCCAAGAACAACATCCCCACCGTCAAACATGGAGGTGGAAACATTATGCTTTGGGGGTGTTTTTCTGCTAAGGGGACAGGACAACTTCACCGCATCAAAGGGACGATGGACGGGGCCATGAACCGTCAAATCTTGGGTGAGAACCTCCTTCCCTCAGCCAGGGCATTGAAAATGGGTCGTGGATGGGTATTCCAGCATGACAATGACCCAAAACACACGGCCAAGGCAACAAAGGAGTGGCTCAAGAAGAAGCACATTAAGGTCCTGGAGTGGCCTAGCCAGTCTCCAGACCTTAGTCCCATAGAAAATCTGTGGAGGGAGCTGAAGGTTCGAGTTGCCAAACGTCAGCCTCGAAACCTTAATGACTTGGAGAAGATCTGCAAAGAGGAGTGGGACAAAATCTCTCCTGAGATATGTGCAAACCTGGTGGCCAACTACAAGAAACGTCTGACCTCTGTGATTGCCAACAAGGGTTTTGCCACCAAGTACTAAGTCCTGTTTTGCAGAGGGTAAAATACTTATTTCCCTCATTAAAATGCAAATCATTTTATAACATTTTTGACATGTGTTTTTCTGGGTTTTTTTTGTTGTTATTCTGTCTCTCACTGTTCAAATAAAACTACCATTAAAAGTATAGACTGATCATTTCTTTGTCAGTTGGCAAACGTACAAAATCAGCAGGAGATCAAATACTTTTTTCCCTCAGTGTACATACATACACACACACACACATAAATATATATATATATATATAGACCAATTCTGCTCATGAAAGTCTACACAACCACCCAATTCAATGTTGTAGGCTAATTAAATAAAGGTACAAAAATAAAGAAGCGTTTGCAGTCCAGCTAACGTTACCATGGCAAACTTTTGCTACCAGCTAATGGATAAATCAATCAATCAAATTTATTTATAAAGCCCTTCTTACATCAGCTGATGTCACAAAGTGCTGTACAGAAACCTAGCCTGAAACCCAAAAACAGCAAGCAATGCAGGTGTAGAAGCACGGTTGCTTGGAAAAACTCCCTAGAAAGGCCGGAACCTAGGAAGAAACCTAGAGAGGAACCAGGGTATGAGGGGTAGCTAGTCCTCTTCTGGCTGTGCCGGGTGGAGATTATAACAGAACATATACCCATATACATATACCGTTATACCCTGATGAAGACAGCTTGCCTGTCGAAACATTGGACATTACATTTTTGCATCTGAGCTCCTGGAGTGTGCGGCTCTCCTTAAGTTTTCTACTCAGCTAGCCTGCAGCTCGCCTAAATAGGTGTGAGTTTATTTTTCTTCCAGGTGGAGATTATAACAGAACATGGCCAAGATGTTCAAATTTTCATAGATGACCAGTAGGGTCAAATGATAATAATCACAGTGGTTGTAGAGGGTGCAACAGGTCAGCACCTCAGGAGTAAATGTCAGTTGGCTTTTCATAGCCGATCATTCAGAGTATCTCTAAAGAACACACACATTTAAACCTGTTCCAGAACAAATCATTCACCAAGTTCTCTCGTTTCTGAGAACTTATAATTCACCAATAATTCTAACTGTCAAAATAATATGTTTACCAACAAATTGCAGAGCCCAAGACGCTACGGTAACATTTCTGACGAAGAAAATGAAGGTGAGCATATCATTTGCTACATTTGTATCATATGTAACATTAACACCATTTTGTAACGTTTAACCTTCCAGCGAGGTCTGTCATCGAGCCAAACACTGCTAGCAGCACCTCTAGGGCTGGTGGTGGTGAGCTGGTCATGCCAGCTATGAGCATATTCGGGAGAGAACAGGGTCGAATAAATACATGTACTGGCATGTTTTTCAAGAAGGTCTGTCTAAAGCAGGCTTTCAGAGTTGTGACAGATAATGTTTACACAGGGTCCACTGAGACAGAATTGTGCTGCACTTGCTGTGCCTGCACCTGCCCTTGCCATCAGGGACAGGAACCAAGTGCTGCCTCATCATGTAAGAATACACACACACTATATAGACAGGCTATACATACATTAATGACTTGTTTTTTCTTCCCTTACTGCGCCAACTAGATTCCCAGGTTGCATTGGGCCAAAGGAGATGTTTGTAGAAAATCAAGGCCATGTTTCTCCGGAAACTCTTTCCCTCTGAGGAGGAGAAAGAAAACCTGCTTGTTGAGGGTGTCACCATAAAAATGGTCAAAAAGTGGTTCATAAACTACAGGTATGATGTCATAATGCAATTGACAATGCCTTTGTAATGCCTCATAGAGTGATAGAATTCATACATTTATATATATATATAAACATTTCCTGGTTATTATTGTGTTTGTTAGTTAGTTTGTTTTGCCATTTCAGATACACTCTCTTCAAATCTTTAACACAGCAGCCATAAAGAAAATTGCAAGATCCTCAACAGATCAAGAACTTCAGAATCTGGTCCCAAAGGCAATGAAACTGGCCTTCAAACATGCAACCAGTGCAGGTAGGGTGTCACGTCCTGACCAGTAAAGGGGTTATTTGTTATTGTAGTTTGGTCAGGACGTGGCAGGGGGTGTTTGTTTTATGTGGTGAGGGGTTTGTTGGGCTATGGTATTATGTAAGAGGGGTGTTTGTTTAGAGTGTTCCGGGGTTTTTGGTCTATGTTCTAGGTTAGTGTTTTTCTATGTTCAGTCTAGTTTTCTATTTCTATGTTTAGGGTTTGTTGATTGACCTTCAATTAGAGGCAGCTGTTCCTCGTTGCCTCTGATTGAAGGTCCTATGTATAGGGGTGTTTGTGCTATGGGGGTTTGTGGGTAGTTTCCTGTTTTGTTTCTGTGCACCTGACAGGACTGTTTAGTGTCGTTCGTTGTTTTGTATACGTGATTTGTTTGTTTTTCCTTCTTTTGATTTAATTAAGAGGATGAGTATACATGTCCCTGCTGCACCTTGGTCCAATCCTTACGACGCCCGTTACATAGGGAGCTGTGGGAGTGTTGTTCTGAGACCACCAAGACTAACAGTGCCTTCTGGAAAGTATTCAGACCCCTTGACTTTTTCCACATTTTGTTATGTTACAGCCTTATTCTAAAATGGATTAAATAATAAAACATCTTCAGCAATCTACACACAGTTCCCCATAATGACAAAGTGAAAACAGGTTTTCAGAAATTGTTGTAATTTTCTTTTTTATATACATGAATACCTTATTTACATAAGTATTCGGACCCTTTGCTATGAGACAAAATTGAGCTCAGGTGCATCCTCTTTCCATTGATCATCCTTGAGATGTTTCTACAACTTGATTGGAGTCCACCTGTGATAAATGTTATTGATTGGACATGATTTGGAAAGGCACACACCTGTCTATATAAGGTCCCACAGTTGACAGTGCATGTCAGAGCAAAAACCAAGCCATGAGGTCAAAGGAATTGTCCGTAGAGCTCTGAGACAGGATTGTGTCGAGGCACTGATCTGTGGAAGGGTATTACAAATGTCTGCATCATTGAAGGTCCCCAAGAACACAGTGGCCTCTATTATTCTTAAATGGAAGAAGTTTGGAAGCACCAAGACTCTTCCTAGAGCTGGCCGCCCGGCCAAAGTGAGCAATCGGGGGAGAAGAGCCTTGGTCAGGGAGGTGACCAAGAACTCCATGGTCACTCTGACAGAGCTCCAGAGTTCCTCTGTGGAGATGGGAGAACCTTCCAAAAGGACAACCATCTCTGCATTTCCCCAGAGTGGCCAGATGGAAGCCACTCTTCAGTAAAAGGCACATGAAGGCCAGCTTGGATTCTCTGACCAAGATTGAACTCTTTAGCCTGAATGACAAGTGTCACATCTGGAGGAAACCTGGCACCATCCCTACGATGAATCATGGTGGTGGCAGCATCATGCTGTGGGGATGTTTTTCAGCGGCAGGGACTGGGAGACAAGTCAGGATTGAGGCAAAGATGAACAGAGCAAACTACAGAGAGATCCTTGATGAAAACCTGTTCCAGAGCGCTCAGGAATTCAGACTGGGGCGAAGGTTCACCTTCCAACAGAACAATGACCCTTAGCACACAGCCAAGACAACGCAGGAGTGGCTTCGGGACAAGTCTCCGAATGTCCATGAGTGGCTCAGCTAGAGCTCAGACTTGAAGCCGACCGAACATCTCGGGCGAGACCAGAAAATAGCTGTGCAGCAACGCTCTCCATCCAACCTGACAGCACTTGAGAGGATCTGGGAGAAACTCCCAAAATACAGGTGTGCCAAGCTTGTAGCGTCATACCCAAGAAGAATCGCTGCCAAAGGTGCTTCAACCAAGTACTGAGGAAAGGGTCTGAATACTTATGTAAATGTGATGGTCTATGTTCTAGGTTAGTGTTTTTATATGTTCAGTCTAGTTTTCTATTTCTATGTTTAGGGTTTCTTGATTGACCTTCAATTAGGCATTTAAATACAGTAGTGTCTTGAGAAGTCCCATAGAATTGTGTTGCATGTCTTCATAACATGGCACAAAATGGCATGGAGAGTCTTGAGACCAGTGGCGGTCGGTGCCGTTTAAGATGAGGGAGGACGGTATACTTTTTTATAAGAATGGCCTTTTTTCTCTTACATTTAATTCACCCAGCTCAATGTAACATTGATAGGTTTAAGATACTACATGATACTCAAATTTTCCCTATACCCATCATGAGGTTGCTTTAACCTAGCCTATGAAGGAAAGTTTCAACCTAAGTGCACAGGTCGAGAGAATTTGTAGTAATCAAGGTGACAGACAGTGACACATATAATATCGCCCTGCACACTCTTGCCTGCATCTAGCTGGTCTAGGGTGTAATCATTAGTCCAACAGCTGCAAACAAGAGTTTCTATTGGACAAGCTCAGATATGTGTATCGCCATTTGGATCAGTTTTTCAACAGAATCGGCGGAATGAATACACCCCTGATCACATAGCTTACATCGTTGTCACCATATTATCTAATGTCATAGTCAATATAGCTAATAGAACTAACGGATTAGTAAACCCGCTATGATCATGCAGTACAGTGTACAGTAAGCAAGCAGTTTAGCAGTTACACGGGCAGGCCCCGGTGGCAATAAATTAATAAAACCAAAAGCTTACCTTGACTTGACTTGGAAGAGTTCCAATGTTGGATAGCCATAGCCAGCTAGCTAACATAGCATCCATCTCTGTTTGAGCTGGGTGTTTGAGTAGGCTAAACTAGCTAGCTAGCTTTTAAGCTAGCTAAGAAAGTGAAAGGGAATTAAAAAACAACAATATAGCTCGCTCTCTCTCGCTTCACCTTCATTTTTGAAGTAATGTATTTGTTCAAAACTGTTAAACTATTGTCTTTCTCTGTCTTTTAGTCAACTACTCACCACATTTTATTCACTGCAGTGCTAGCTAGCTGTAGCTTATGCTTTCAGTACTAGATTTATTATCTGATAATTTGTTTGGGTGGCCAAAATGTCAGTTCATGCTGCAATAGCTCTGATGGGTTGGAGGATGTCCTCTGGAAGTTATCACAATTATTGTGTAAGTCTATGGAAGGGGTTGAGAACCATGAGCCTCCTATGTTTTGTGTTGAAGTCAATGTACACAGAGGAAGATGGAAACTAGCTGTCCTCCGGCTACACTATGGTGCTACCCTACAGAGTGCTGTTGAGGCTTCTGTAGACCATTGTAAAACAGTGTGTTTTAAGCAATGATTTGGTAAAGTGAATATATTTAGTATAATTTATCTAAAAAATATATAGCTTTAATGTTTACCTATTGTCACGTCCTGACCAGTAAAGGGGTAATTTTGTTATTGTAGTATGGTCAGGACGTGGCAGGGGTGTGTTTGTTTTGTGTTGTTGGGATTTTTGGGTACTGTTCTATGTCTTGTATTTTTAGTTGTTCTATTTCTATGTTCAGGGTTTTGGTTTGGCCTTCATTTGGAGACAGCTGTTCTTCGTTGCCTCTAATTGGAGGCCATATTTAAGTAGAGTTTTTTTGTCTTGTGTTTTGTGGGTGGTTGTCCCCTTGTATAGTCATTGTACCTTACAGGACTGTCGTTCGTTTTCTTGTTTTGTTTCAGTGTTCACCAGTAAATAAATATAAGTATGGACACTTACCACGCTGTGTATTGGTCCGATGATTTCTCCTCTTCAGATGACGAAGTTTATGACAACTATTTTATTTTTTTATGAAATTCCATGAGGAGGATGGTCCTCCCCTTCCTCCTCTGAGGAGCCTCCACACCTTGAGACACAAGCCAAAATGTGTCTAAAGATGTCTTTTAAACAGGAATGTCTCAAGACGTCTTGAGACAAAGGAGATGGCTGGGTATGTCTGCAGAGCCATACATGCAGTAATATTTGTTTCAACTATATAACACAGGCAGGAGTATTTAAAGCCGCCAGTAGAAGATGACGTTATAGTATATCACAGGCAGCGTTTTTCAGCACTACAATATAATAGAGGATTCACATAGCTTATTATGTTGGAGTAAGGCATTTCCAAAATTTCCACTTGTGGGTGTTTCATCCAAACTGCATGCAGAACAGCACATTGGTTGACAATCCAGCACATTGTAAACAGCTCAACGTAGTCAACAATATGAATCCAATGACAAGCAACATTTAGGAAGTGTGAATACATCAAAGCCGTTTCTCTCTACATTAGCAATGGGTTCCTTGGTAATAGGTCACTCTAGCTAGTGTATGAAAAATCAACAAATTGAATTAGTTCTCCTGTAGGTCATTGTGGTTTCTCCTTTTCAATTTGCAGCCAGCATTGCATAGTTCATAATTGGGAACAAACTTATCAGAATACCAGTGGCACGTTTCCTTGTGTCCATCAAACCTGTGCTGGAACTTGAGTTGTCAATCATATCCAAAAACTGCACACTAAAATTGTAGGGAGGTATGCATGCATAGAGCAAGTTAAATACACAAATATAAAACATTGGCAGCTCGTCATGGTCCATATCCAAATATTTGGCACACCAATTCAAAATGAAAGTGACCTGATTACCTCAGTTCAAATCTCCTGTGCCAATTAGCCACCTATCTAGCTAGCTGACCAAATGAAAACAAATGACTGCTGAAGGCCAATTGGTGGAGATGATATACAGGGCCTTCAGAAAGTATTCATACCCCTTGACTTATTCCACATTTTGTTGTATTACAGCCTGAATTCAAAATGGATTAAATTGTTTTTTTTTCTCTCACCCATCTACACACAATACCCCATAATGACAAAGTGAAAACACGTTTTTAGAAATTTCTGCCAATTTATTGAAAATTATATACAGAACAAATGATCTAATTTACATAAGTATTCACACTCCTGAGTCAACACTTTGTAGAAGCACCTTTGGCAGCGATTACAGTTGAGTCTTTTTGGGTCTCTAAGGGATTTTGAACACCTGGATTGTACAATATTATTATTATTTTTTAATTCAAGCTCTGTCAAGTTAATTGTGGATTATTGCTAGACAGCCATTTTCAAGTCTTGCCATAGATTTTCAATTTAAGTCAAAACTGTAACTAGGCCACTCAGAAACATTCGACAATGTCGTCTTGGTAAGCAACTCCAGTGAAGATTTGGCCTTGTGTTTTAGGTTATTGTCCTGCTGAAAGGTGAATTAGACTACCAGTTTCTGTTGGAAAAAAACTGAACCAGGTTTTCCTCTAGGATTCTGCCTGTGTTTATGGCTCCATTTATTTTTATCCTGAAAACCTCCCTAGTCCTTGCCAATGACAAGCATACCCATAACATGATGCAGCCACCACCATGCTTGAAAAGGTTAATAGATGTACTCAGTGATGTGTTGTGTTGAATTTCCCCCAAATATAACACTTTGTGTTCAGGACATAAAGTTAATTTCTTTGCCACATATTTTGCAGTATTACTTAAGTGCCTTATTGCAAACAGAATGCATGTTTTGGAATATTTGTATTTTATACAGGCTTCCTTTTCACTCTGTAATTGAGGTTAGTATTGTGGAGTAACTACAATGTTGTTGATTCATCTTTTTTTCAGTTTTGTCACATCACAACCATTACTCTCTCTAACTGTTTTAAAATTACCATTGCCCTCATGGTGAAATCCAGTTAAAAAAATGTTTGCCTCTGTGTAGACCCATGGGTTAGCCATCATGTACACATTTATTATTTATAACATTAACATTAATATTCAAAGTCCAGTATATGGTCAAGCCTCTGTGCAGCAGACCATGGTGCTCATCCCAAATAAATGTAGACCACAGACCCCATATAGAATGAGCAGCATAGTATAATTATATGGTTTCACTTCTTTGGGGGGGCAGTATCGCCCAGTTCATGCTGCACGTCTTTAAGCGTCAGTAAGCAGAATTGCCATGAAAACCTACATACACCTTTAATTTCCTGGCAATCTATTACACATAACATCGGATTGAGAATTCCTGTGTCCTGTGTTCAGTGTCTATGTTATTTTGCCCATCTTAGCCTTTTAATTTTATTGGCCAGTCTGAGATATGGCTTTTTCTTTGCAACTCTGCCTAGAAAGCCAGCATCCCAGAGTCGCCTCATCACTGTTGACGTTGTGACTGGTGTTTTGCGGGTACTATTTAATGAAGCTGCCAGTTGAGGACTTGTGAGGCATCTGTTTCTCAAACTAGACACTCTAATGTACTTGTCCTCTTGCTCAGTTGTGCACCGGGGCCTCCCACTCCTCTTTCTATTCTGGTTAGAGCCAGTTTGCACTGTTCCATAAAAACAATCTGCTGTTTCCAGCCAAAATAGTAATTTAAAACATGAATGTCTACACTGTATTTCTGATCAATTTGATGTTATTTTAATGGACAAAAAAATGTGCTTTTCTTTAAAAAACAAGGACATTTCTAAGTGACCACAAACTTTTGAACGGTAGTGTATATACAGTACCAGTCAAAAGTTTGAACACATCTATTCATTCAAGGGTTTTTCTGTATTTTTACTATTTTTTACATTGTAGAATAATAGTGAAGACATCAAAACTATGAAATAACACATATTGAATAATGTAATAACCAAAAAAGTGTTAAACAAATCAAAATATATTTTAGATTTTAGATTATACAAAGTAACCACCCTTTGCCTTGATGAGAGCTCTGCACACTCTTGGCATTCTTTCAACCAGCTTCACCTGGAATGCTTTTCCAGCTGTCTTGAAGGAGTTCTCACATATGCTTGTTGGCTGCTTTTGCTTCAGTCTGCGGTCCAACTCATCCCAAACCATCTCAATTGGGTTGATGTCTTGTGATTGTGGAGGCCAGGTCATCTGATGCAGCACTCCATCACTCTCCTTTGTGGTCAAATAGCCCTTACACAGCCTGGAGGTGTGTTGGGCCATTGTCTTGTTGAAAAACAAATTATAGTCCCACTAAGTGCAAACCAGATGCGACTGCAGAATGCTGTGGTAGCCACGTTGGTTGTGTGCCTTGAATTCTAAATAAATCACCAACAGTGTCACCAGCAAAGCAACCCCACACCATCACACCTCCTCCTCCATGCTTCATGGTGGGAACCACACATACGGAGATCATCCGTTCACCTACTCTGCGTCTCACAAAGACACAGCAGTTGGAACCAAAAATCTCAAATGTGGACTCATCAGACCAAAAGGACAGATTTCCACTGATCTAATGTCCATTGCTCGTATTTCTTGGCCCAAGCAAGTCTCTTCTTTTTGGTGTCCTTTAGTAGTGGTTTCTTTGCAGCAATTCGACCATGAAGGCCTGATTCACGCTGTCTCCTCTGAACAGTTGATGTTGAGATGTGTCTGTTACTTGAACTCTGTGAAGCATTTATTTGGCCTGCAATTTCTGAGGCTGGTAACTCTAATGAGCTTATCCTCTGTAGCAGAGGTAACTCTGGGTCTTCCTTTCCTGTGGCGGTCCTCATGAGAGCCAGTTTCATCATAGCGCTTGATGGTTTTCGCAACTGCACTTGAAGAAACTTTCAAATTTCTTGAAATTCACCGTATTGACTGACCTTCATGTCTTAAAGAATTGATGGACTGTCGTTTCTCTTTACTTATTTGAGCTGTTCTAGCCATAATATGGACTTGGTCTTTTACCAAATAGGGCTATCTTCTGTATACCATCCCTACCTTGTCAAAACACAACCGATTGGCTCAAATGCATTAAGAAGAAATTCCACAAATGAACTTTTAACAAGCCACACCTGTTAAATGAAATGCATTCCAGTTGACTACCTCATAAAGCTGGCTGAGAGAATGCCAAGAGTGTGCAAAGCTGTCATCAAGGCAAAGGATGGCTACTT
Source organism: Salmo trutta (assembly GCF_901001165.1). Lineage (NCBI taxonomy): Eukaryota > Metazoa > Chordata > Actinopteri > Salmoniformes > Salmonidae > Salmo > Salmo trutta. Next base: position 14,313,172 of record NC_042964.1, read on the forward strand.
TGAAGAATCTCCTAAATAAAATATATTTTGATTTGTTTAACACTTTTTTAGTCACTACATGATTCCATATGTGTTATCTCATAGTTTTGATGTCTTCACTATTATTCTACATTGTAGAAAATAGTACACATACAGAAAAATCCTTGAATGAGTAGGTGAGTCCAAACGTTTGACTAGTACCAAACTTTTGACTGGTACTGTGTATATATGTACATATACTGTATTTAAAGAACTTAACCTTTTTCACCTTTACTTATTAAGCTCTGGACTGTGTGTTTACAGAATTACAGTGATAATGAAGGTTGAGGAAAGGGTCAATGTTTGGCTGGCAAACCATGGCTGGACTGCCAGCATCAAGATCAGTTCAATTGAAATGGTTTGCCAGTTGTAATCCTCAAAATTGCATGGGGAATTAGAGATGGGAGCTTTGGTTGTGTGTGACGTTATACTGTATATCTGCTTATAGACAAGTAAGCTGCACATTTTTCACCCATGTGATGTAACACTTCTTTGAACTAGACCATGTAACACATGTCAAATTCAAAAACACATAATATGTATTGTATAGCATAGACACAGAAAGTACACTTGATGCCAGGATGGGTACAGGATGGGTACAGCAAGTGTATTCCTAAAGAGACAGACAGATGACCACAGAGTGATTTTGTGCCTCATCAAATGAAATAGCTGTCAAATGTGCTTGGATTTCGAAGAATCTGTCATTTGAAACCCCAAATACATGATACTCCATCTGTTGACCAAAGAGAGAAAAAAACATCTATATTTATCTAAATATAAGCACTGCACCCAGCGTGAAACTCTTCACATTAGCAACCCTTATTCAACTGCTCACATACATATGCACAGTGAAACCCATATAATGAGGTTTCCGTAGAAACCAAACATTTTCCCCATGGCATTGTATCAGAAATGACTCACACCCACCATAATTGTAGTTTGTAGTGCCATGCTGTTATGGTAGTCTGTATAGTCTTACTTCAAGTGGAGCTCCTTAGTCGGTGAACATAGTAGGGAGGGAGTAATCTTGTTGACAACAGGGAAAATGTAGCAACTTACACTTGATTCATGGCTATTATTTGAAACTTCAAACTGCACCGAATGTTGTGCTGTAAGTAGCAATTGTGCTTCAGACTACACGTTAAGCAATGTCCTAACTCGTTGTGGTTACTAAAGATCCCCTGGTGTCTGGGGATAAGGGGTGTTAGCAGGGCTGGGCAATATGTAGGGCTGGGCGATGTGGTTTAAAAAAGAAAGTACCATTTTTTTAAAAACTTATATCTAAGATGTTTTCTCAAAATAAGCTTTATTGCACAATTAAAGGTCGATACACTGCATTTCAAACAGTCATCAATGATCTAATGGATTCAGGGCATGTACAATTATACCTATGCTATATATAAGCATAGGTATAATTGACCCATTAATAATAAATGTAATTGATTAAAATAGTTATTTTTTGCAGTAATCACTCATCTGGCTTTTAAACATTTCTATGAAAATGGCACTTTGTTTATTTTTTGGTTACAATTTTAACCAGAACCATGCTCAACCACATCCACTAATGATGACCAAGCTTTTTTAGCAGGTGAATGGATTACAGAATATTAACACAGGTATAATAAACAATCTGTCAAGCACATGCCCACGTGCTAGTGAGTGGCCAACTAACCATTATAGTTCAAGTCAAGACAATTTATATCTATAGCTAGCAAACAAGGAAGAACAGTTAGACTGATATGAACACGCAATTGCCTCTTCACTTTGTTTAGTGTTGAAATCAAGTGGCATACCTGGATAATAAGATGCTTATTTCTCAGAATGAGAAATTATTTTCATGCTCATAACAAATTTATAAAACACAGACTAAACAGCTAGCACATAACAATCTGTGACAAGCGATATGTGGTACCGTAATGCTGTGCAACAACAGAAACTGAGAATTTTTCCATAATTAATGCTCATTGAGGGGATTCGATTAAGCTGGTCCTGGTGCTGGGTTTGCACCGGGTCAAAAGTGATTGCATTAGTTTTGAAACCGTGCTGCCTCCCAGGCATGAGCCAGGTGCCCTGTTCAAGCCGGCAGCGAAGTTGGCTCAAAACAAAAGGTTAAGCACATGGAGTAATGTGTAGGATTCTGTGATTTCACATGCAAAATGTATTGCTTTTGATAAAAACGCTTTGTCTGCCTTCCCAATGAAAACGAATTTAAAACTGAACGATGCATCATGCTGCCTTGTTGAAATTAAGGGCCTAAGCCCTCATTGATACTCCCGTTTTATCAGTGTCTGCTCTGCGCCAACCTTTGAGAGTTGAGAAATAAAGAGGGTATCGTTAGAAATATCAAGTTCTCCTCTATTACAGTAAATCTCTAAATATGTCTCGGTTTCCATGTGACCGGTTCAGTTGGACCAAACCAGAAGTTTGGTTTAGAACTGGTTGCTGTCAGAGGGAGATTCCTCACAAAACTACAACAAAAAGAGACAATGATTTTGGGGATTTTCACAAAATGGATTCCATAGATGGATTCTTTTGAGGAAGATTTTTGAAGTTGGAACATTTTGTGACATTTTAGCCTTAACCAGGTCTCCTTTAGGACTCGATAATGTTTAATATGTAGGTGATACAAAGCAAAAATTGTGTCATATGAAGCTTTACCGCTTGCACTGTAATAGGAGTAGTGTTTTGATTTCAATAACAATTTTCTTATGTTAATTCATGAGTATTGAAAAGTAGAAAAATGAATTTTGAAAATATACCCTTTTTGATTTGGCTAATTTTGTAATATATTGTTGAACTTTGTATACTCTATGGCAGGTATTCCCAAACTGGGGGTACATGCAATGCTGTTGGGGGTACACCAAATAAAAATGTATTCACAATTCTTTTTAAATATATAACCACAAAATAACAACACAATGTCAAATACAGCTGGCCTAGTCAAATAATTAACATCCAATCACATTAACCGTTACTCTCTTGCGGGAAACCTTCACTCTTGCGCAGTCATTTAGAAATGAAACATGACAATTTGAAAAATAAGCCACAGGAGTTTTTTTGAGCGAGAATAAAGACAACTTTTGAGTAGTAAGACATGTATAAAAGCAAGAGATACCACTAATAAGAGTCTAGAACCATCTTATTGTCATAGTCGTGTGTGTAGGTGGCAGGGAAGTCAGGCGCAGGAGAAACCAACTTGGTTAAACTGGAGTAGTTTTATTAACAAAAAACAAACTCCAAAACCAACGTACAAAGATAACATGGGTAAAAATAACCCGTCGCACACCGATACAAAATACAGAAGTACATAACATACGAACAATCATTGACAAGGACATGAGGGGAAAACAGAGGGTTAAATACACAACATGAAATGAATGGGATTGGAATCAGGTGTGTAGGAAGACAAGACAAAATCAATGGAAAATGAGAAACTGATCAATGATGGCTAGAAGACCGGTGACGTCAACCGCCGAGCACCACCCGAACAAGGAGGGGCATCGACTTCGGCAGAAGTCGTGACACTTATATGGTGAGCTACCGAGTGGCTAGGACAGGCAAGCCCCATACTATTGTGGAGGACTTAATTCTTCCTGCTGCCGTGGATATGGCTGGGACAATGCTGGGGGGAAAGGCCCAAAAAACTATACAGACAATGTCTTTATCAAACAACACTGTTCCACAACACATCAGTGACATGGCAGGAGATATTTTGAGACAATTACTGCTTCACATACAAGCCAGTGAATTATATGCGTTACAGCTGGATTAGTCAACAGACGTGGCGGGCCTGGCACAGCTCCTGGTATATGTCAGTTACGTTTATGGGGGGTCAACTAAGGAAGACATCCTCTTCTGCAAACCACTGGAAACCAGGACAACATGAGAGGATATTTTTAAAGTACTGAACAGCTTTGTGACATCAAATGGACTTTGGTGGTCAAGATGTGTTGGTATCTGTACTGATGTCGTAAAAGCCATGACAGGGAGACATGGTTGAGTGGTAACGCTCTTGCTGTCAAGGGAATGACTGACAGCTTGAAAGATGTTTTGGACACTACAGTGAAAATGGTTAACTTTGTTAAAGCAAGGCCCCTGAACTCTCGTGTATTTTCTGCATTATGCAACGATATGGGCAGCGACCATTTAACGCTTTTACAACATACAGAAGTACGCTGGTTACCAAGGGGCAAAGTATTGACACGTTTTTTTAAATTGAGAGACAAGCTTAAAGTTTTCTTTACTGACCATACATTTTCACTTGTCTGACCGCTTGCATGATGACGAGTTTCTCACACTGCTGACCTATCTGGGTGTTGTTTTTTCTCATCTGAATGATCTGAATCTAGGATTACAGGGACTCTCCGCAACTATATTCAATGTGCGGGACAAAATTGAGGCTATGATTAAGTTGGAGCTCTTTTATGTCTGCATTAACAAGGACAACACACAGGTCTTTCCATCATTGTATGATTTGTTGTGTGCAAATGAACTCACGCTTATGGACAATGTCAAATGTGATGTAGCGAAGCACCTGAGTGAGATGGTTGCACAATTATGCAGGAACTTTCCCGAAAATGGACGACACAAACAACTGGATTCGTTATCCCTTTCATGCCCTGCCTCCAGTCCACTACCGATATCTGAAGAAGAGAGCCTCATCGAAATTGCAACAAGCGGTTCTGTGAAAATTGAATTTAATCAGAAGCCACTGCCAGATTTCTGGATATTGCTGCGCTCAGAGTTTCTTGCCTTGGCAAATCGCGCTGTTAAGACACTGATGCCCTTTGCAACCACGTACCTAAGCGAGAGTGGATTATCAGCCCTCACTATTATGAAAACTAAATACAGACACAAACTGTGTGTGGAAAATTATTTAAGACTGAGACTCTCTCCAATACAACCCAACATTGCAGAGTTATGTGCATCCTTTCAAGCACACCCTTCTCATTAACCTGTGGTGAGTTATTCACAATTTTTGATGAACAAAAAAGTTTTATATGTAAGATGGCAAATAAAGATATCACGTTTGTTGTATGAAGGACCGGACCAAAGTGCAGCGTGTGTATCGTTCCACATCTTTATTTATCTGTGAAACTATGCAGTACATACAATAAACTAATAAACAAAAACAACAAACCGTGACGAAGAGGTGCAACATACACTAACTCAAAATAACCTCACACAAAACCTAGTGGGAAAAACAACTTAAATTTGATCCCCAATTAGAGACAACGATAACCAGCTGCCTCTAATTGGGAATCATACAAAACCCCAACATAGAAAAAAATTAACTAGAACCAACATAGAAATAAATAAACTAGACAAAACCCCCTGTCACACCCTGACCTACTATACCATAGAAAATAAAAGCTTTCTATGGTCAGGACGTGACAAAAGAGCACAATTATTGATTACTATTATATTATTATTTGTGCCCTGGTACTATAAGAGCTCTTTGTCACTTCCAACGAGCCAGGTTGTGACAAAAAATCACACTCATTCTTATGTTTAATAAATGTATCATATAGTATGTGTGTTGCAGGCTTACAATGATGGCAAAAAACATTTGCGAGTGCACTGACACTGGTGCTAGAGGGGGTACGCAGTTGGAGGTTGAATGTTTGAAGGGGTACGGGACTATAAAAAGTTTGGGAACCACTGCTCTGCGGCATATCAAAGTTCCAGAATGAGATCTCTGCTGGTTTTAAAGTTATGGCCCATTTTATACAGACAAAGTGGCATAGTAGGCAATGTAACCAATCACAGCACTCCTTTAACTTGTATCATTGCACATCCTGCAAATCACCAGAAGAGGGCAACCATTTTGAATCCACCCATAAATTGGATCATAAGTCTAAAAGTGGCAGAGATCCCACTCTGGATCTTTGATATGCCCATAGAGGATATTATGATCAACAAAATATTTAAACATTAGCCAAATCAAAAAGGGTTTATTTTCAATATTCTAGTTTTATTTAAAAATATTCATAAATTAATGTAAGAAAATTGGTATTGAAATCAAAATAGTACTTGTATTACAGAGAAAGGGGTAAAGCTTCATATAACACCAATTTATTTTTTGTAGCAAACACAGATGAAACATTATGTAGTCTTAAAGAAGGCTTGGGTAAGGCCAAAATGTAAAATATTCCAACTTCATTAATTATTTCTCAGTTATGTTTTAAGATACAAATGTCAAATATATGTTAACAATCCTTCCTCCAAAGGATCCTTCTATGGATAACATTTTGTGAAAATCCCCCAAAATCATGGGCTTCTTTTGTTCTACTTTCGTGAGGAATGACCCCAGAGAGGAAGAGGCATTCGCTGTTGTGAGTGGCTTGGTGTGTTGGAAGGTACACAGCACAGAAGGAGTGAAGGAGAGAAGACCACAAAGACATGAGGACAAGTGGACATAAACGCTGAATTTAATCAACTCAATATATTGCCCAGCCCTAGCACCAAGTCAACTTTGCTGGTAAAATGAGGAAGATTTTCATAGAGCGCAGAGTTTTAACTGAGGAGAGACCACACACACCCTTAAAAAAGTGTCAAATACTTTACGCTTGAGAACACTTGACAAAAGCATTCACCTGAACATACTTCACACTAACTTTTTTGAAATATTGTTCATTGAACTTGGAGAAAATGCAGACATCGCCTTCTCCTTTCTCTCTGAAAGGCCTCCAAGGCTCCATGCCGCAATTACGTTCCGGGCATAAGAGCAGCTGCTGTGAAACGATGCTAATTGCCGATTGATTCGAAGCAGAGGCAGTGATTTCTGCAATCCAGAGGAGCATCTGCCTCTCTCTTGCCATCATCCCACTTTCTGATTATCCATTGTTCAGGCTGTTTACTTAGCAAAAACGAGGGTTAAATATCAGGTTAAGGAAGCTAAGGGGGGCAGACACCAAATTGGGTCCCCGTTGAAAGAGGGAGTGTACAATTAGAATGAATTAGCACAACCCAAGGCAGATGCTAGACTCCATCGAGATGGCTAAGATGCAAATGAGGAATAAAGAGACGAACAAAACAGTGATTAAGTTGCCTCGGGTATGCAGAGACTATATGTGTCATTCTTGATTGATTGCTCATCAGTCTCCAAAGACTTGGTTTTAAGTTTAGAGAAGTTTGAATGTTTTTCGGGGAGTACAGGCAGGTAGCCTAGCGGTGGGCCAGTAACCGAAAGGTTGCTGGTTCAAATATCCGAGCCGACAAGGTACAAATTCTGTCTGTGCCCTTGAGCAAGGCATTTAACCCTAATTTTCTCCAGCAGTGTCATATTACTACAGTATGTCTGACCAAGGAAACAACATTTCACTGCACCTATCTGGTGTATGTGACAATTAAAAAAAAGATTTGTCCTGCAACCCTTTTCCACGCATTGCAACAACTCCCCTGTCTTCCTCATCTTCTCCTTTACATTTACAGAAAAGGTGATTTCCGTGTTCGATGCTCCGAGGTGAACCTGAGAAGAGGTCCTTTTTTTCATTATTCAAGTTTGACATTGCACAGTTTAAAGGTTTTAAGGACACAATGTTTATATTTTACACAAGCAAAAATGTATCTTATAACGAATAACCTCCTAAAGAAGCCTCAACTCAAAGGCACATTTGGTAATGTTCTGGAAATGTACCAGAACCGGACGAGCAAATATCATATCTACTTCTATATGTGGACTTCCTGTGAATTGAGCGAGAGGTGAGTGGAGTGAGAAACAACATGGCGTGAACCCTGTGAATCCCAGTTCTCCACTCCTGAGTTCACATGTTCACCGTCCTACTCTCCGTGGGTGTCACACTTAAGCAGGGCAGTTGCTGTTTGCAATCGCCTCATCGAATATTGCTGACAAATAATTGATTTAAGTAGTCTCTCCTCAGGCGATTTGACAACATATACGTTACACTTTTCCAGTTATTAATAATTAATAGTTTCAGGCATGGCCATGAATTTCGCCGCAGGAACCTGCTGGAATTTACATTTGCAGTCGGCGTAATCCAACATTAAGCTACTCAAACCCCATCTACCTATGGAGACGTACTTTTCCAAATGTCCTCCCACTCCCACTGGCACAAAATAAAGGAGTGCTTTATAATTCGCTTCCTCATCGCAGCAAGAAATGGCTTTCTTTAAAATGTACAATTGTTCCCTCAATGTCTTTGTCAGGGAGGAAAATAAGTAGAGAGAAATATTCATACAGCATGGCAAGTCATGTCATGCAGTGTTCTTGGAATTGTCGCTACGGTCCGCTACAGCCCTGTACAACTGACATTTGGCAGAACGGTTGTGACACAGAGAGTTTTTCAGCAGATAATTACACAAGCATTTTGGTATTCATTGTATCACACAAATAGTAGTTGTATCACAACCGTTGTGTCAAATGCGTTCTACAATGTGTCTGGGGCCACTGTGAAAAGCGGATAATTCTTATTTGGACCTTCCTGGAAGCTGAGCTATTTCCAATAATGTGAGCAGAGTTGTCAAGAAAGTGAAACCACAGTACATACAACTTTGCCATCTTCTGTAAAACTCTAAGTTGCACTTATTCATGCATTGTTTGCATGGGTTTGAATATAACCAAACTGATGATTATACAAGCTTCATAGAAGGCTCTCAAGATATCCTGAAAGATAAAGCTTAGTCATTTGAACATAATGAAAAACGTTAAGCACATTTAATACAACGCACATTAGCAACTGTCTGAGTTGACTTCAGTACGTTATTCTGATGATTAAAATCTCCCCGGAACCTTTGTAACTTGTGGAAAAGAGAGCCATTTAGACACTTAAATGGATTAATTTAATCTGTCAGATACAGTGTATCAACAAATCTCATCTCTTTGCAAAAATATGATTACATTACCATTTGTTTTGTCTAAATCTGCCATCATACAACATGCTTTTTAAGTGACATCCTTTTCTCCCATCATACAGAGTTCATTGTGGATGGTGGCACCCCCACTGGGAAGATTGTCTTTTCACAGTGAGGGGTTGTCTCTCTCCGCAAACTCTCGGAATTGAAACCATTCCACCTCAATTCCCTGATTCATGTTTGTTAATGGGAGGAAGGATGTATCATTTCTATTCAGCTCGATGCATTCCCTTTTTCAAAATGGTGCTTATGGATTTAGTCAGTTGTAGGTTTTTTTAATGATTTGTGACGACATTAGCGTCTGAAGTGTAATGTAACGTGGGCTAACAGGCAATACGAGGCACAGAAACTGATTTCTAAAGTAGGACAATGTCATTTGGGAAACAAAGTTAAAAGGTGAATATATATATTTGATTGTATATATTCGACAGCTCTGTAGCCTACTTAATGGGCTTCAACTTTACAGATAATTCAGTAGTGATGGTTATGGCAGATGGAATGCTCCGTAACAGTAATTCTTCTGGGTGGCCTCTTGAAGACAGGAACAGAGCTACTATTCTTCCTGGAGCCTTTTCCGTTAAATCTATCCTACCTACTGCATGCGCTTGTACCACTGGGCCTGAACATTAGCTGTTCCTCGGGTGTCCAGTAGAGGGGTTCCCCAGCCATAGTGTAACCACACACTCCTGCGCTAAAGAGGCTACACTTCTGCCTTGAATATTTTGCTTGATGGAGGGGGTGAGTCAACACTTGGAGAAGTAAGTCAACAGTATTGTTGTTTTCTTTCTAAATCAATTTCTGTAAAACAGAAGTGCTGTCATAGTGTCTTTCTGACAACGTGAACCATAACACTAATGTCTATCTGCCTTCTAGGCTGACAATGTACAAATACAAAATACTACTTTTGGATAGGGTTACACTGCACTTTCAAAATCAGGGCCAAGAAGTAGGTTTACAGCTGTCACTTTGACAGACTGCAGGTAGACAACCCACGCGTACCACAAAAATAACATAAGATATAAAATCCAGATATACAATTAGACTAAATTATAACAATTATAATCAGAGAGAGGGCTCCAAAGTGTTGTTTTTAACGGTGACTGTGTATACTTTATGCGTATAATATCTCCTCATACGTACAGAGGCAACCACTTCCTTGGTTTGTCCGTGCCGTTGTTTCCTTGCAGCATGCCATGGAAACCACCCACACACGCACAGAGTTTTGCAACTCTAAGCAAAGGGACTGACCTCAGACAAGACAACAATCCAAAAACATATATCCCTCATCAGAATTGGATGATGGCATTTCAAAATAGGGCCCATGAGGTCATGTGATGGCAAATCCCGTTATGGAAGGACATCTGCTACAGCTTTGTTCTCTGTCTGAAATGTACCTCCATTTTTACTGTTTTATTCCACAACTGAACCTGCATTCACATACTCCTGTTTGAAAAGACAGATGACAGGCATATAAAGCACTATTGTCTACTCACACATAGTCATGATTACCTTACAATTAGCTCCATAGACATAAAGAACAATGTGGTCGAGACTAGGCACTTTACTGTGCCACCTACAGTAGTCACCGATTCATTGTTTCTTGTTCTCCGCCACTGTGCCAAACCTGTATTCTCTGTCCACCGTGCCAAGTGTGAGGTGGTGTGGGTCTATGTGTTCTCCCATTAAGCAAGTGTGTCCTCATTACTGGTAAAGGATTCGGACAAAGTGGTCTGGGCCTAATGGACCCATTATAACCAAAGTGCTATGATGTCAGCACAATCAAATCTTTTTGTATAGTATAGGAGCCATTTTGTTGTGTCAGTTCTTCCCTATTTATGGGCTTTGATGTGAGAACATTGATGATTGAATGTATTGTATGCCCTACCCTTTACTAGCTGCAATGCCAGTGAAGATAAGTCATCAAGGTTTCCACCAACCACTCAACGTATGACATCATTGCAAATTTGGCAACTATTTCACCAAAGGTCTTTTGTGTCCAACTTGCAAATCATCTGTAATATCATATTTCTCTCCTACTGTCAAAAAGAAAATGACAAACAAAACTAGGGAACACCCGATGGCCACGATGCAATGCAAGTTATAATTAACACCAAAGACAGCTGGAAAAATGTAAGGCCCCTATTCAATCAACTGCTTATAGAGAAAAATATCACTGCAAGTTCACTCATTATGTTTATGCCATATCTGAGGTGTTTACCTTGTTTCAACTGACAACCTCACAAAAAGTTCCTTCCGTGGACATTTTTATTGGATATTGAAATGAAAGATCACCTATTGTTGAGAAAATTGCGCATTTGATTGAATTGGGGCCTCAATTTCATTCTGACAATGGCCCTACTTCATCCTGTCTTGAATCTAAAGGTGTCAGAAGCCATGTACCACTGCGTTGGTGAGCCACATGTAAGGAAGACAAACATCCTGCAGAAAGCATTGAGATTGGAGCCCTGTTTTCATTACTTTGGTTTATCAGCTCAATAGTTACCGTCTCCCAGTGCTAAATGTCCTCTTGATTTGCTACCCTCATGCCTGCACCTGAAACAATTCATAAAAAATGAATGAGACAAAACCAAAACACACTGATGTTAGAGAGAGATCAACAGCCCTAAGAACTTCATTATTAATATTGAATCCAGATACAAAATACTTGACTCATAGGCCTTAGCATTTTGTTTGAAACGGTTTTGGTTGAGGATTTATTTACAATGACAACATTTGATTGTGGATTTGAATGAAGCCTTCAGTCTATTCTAACGGTGTCAATCAATTAGTTTAGCTTTTCACAATCATTTGTCACAGCTTTCAATAGATGTTCCAGATATTCTGACCACTTGATATCAAATGAATGGGAGTGCTGGTGCATATGATTTTTAGTGTTACTTAAGGCCTAGAATAACGTTAGTTATGCCTCCTGATATTCTTGCAGGTATTATCTGAAAGTACCATATTGGAAACTTAATTTGGAATGTATCATCCGTACAGATGTTTATATGGTTACCAAAATGTATTTTACTGGAAAGGAGTCAAATCCCAAGTACATTTTCAGAGAAGTAAGGGGCAATTATGGTTTTCAAATGACATAATTTCTCCAATTAGTTCATAATTTCCCTTAGGCAAAAAACTCTTATATTTAACAGTTCCACTATGTGTCTAACTACATACTGTACGTGCCATGTTGAAACCATGGTGGTTTATATGGATTTCGGTCTGACACATAAGTGTTATTCCAGAGTCTGAGGGTATCTAAGGTTTACAGCCATTATTTCAGGGAAGATGATTCATGGAAAAGTCCGGAAAAGTCCACTGTGGTTCTTGTACTATGCTTGCTTTGAAGTCCTTTTTCATCTCAGGATTCTGGACTTGATGTTACTAGCAGAAAATATTTACTTTTCAAAGGGCTCCTTCTCTGCGCTATGTCTATGAACTATGACCTGTGATCGTTACCTTTGAAGAGAGTGACCCATATCACCCAGGTGGTCATTAAGAAGAAACTTGAGGACTCAAACCGAAAACCGAAAACAAGAATAGCTTCTGTAATGTGTATTACTGTTATTGATGTTTCCATTGTACAGAAGATGAAGACAATCATGTTGGTTTCTCTTCATGTCTATTCATCAATATGTGGGTGTGAATAGGCCTCCATTGTAATCTAGCGATAACATGGCTTAAAATATCCTTAAACAAATGAGGCATGTGTAAGGTAGGTGCCCCAGCTGGAACTGAAAACATCTGTCAGAGTTGTACTCTTGTTGTGGACTAGGGAGGCCTAGTGTTCTAAGCCACTGCCCCCAGAACACATTGCCGCTGCAGCATGAATTTGAATCCGGCCCACTGCTATTTCGCAGTCTGTACTGGTGCAGCCTAATAATGGGTTATCTGAGGGAAGAAATCCCAGATGCAATTATTTGTCTGAATAGCAACAATGTTATATCAGATATTGCCCTTTTTACAGTACCACACTGCAAAAAAAAGACGTGGAGCAAAAGTATTTTCAGAATTGGCCTCCCTATACTCATACAATGCATTTTTATGTAGCTATTATACAATGTTTATTTACCATTCGTATTTACTATATGATTTGTAGACTTCAAAGTGTCCAAGAAAATCACTGTTTGACTTTTTCCTGTAACCCTAACACTTTCCATCTTCAGCAAAGTGGAAGAGTTAAGGAAAATGTCCAAACATATAATTTAAGAGTTCAGTTTCTGCTTACATGGAGGTGGGTTAAGCAGATACCTCACTGCCACAGACGATGTCACAAGGTATAAAGGTTTCAGTGCCCTGTCACCAAGATGGATTGTGTCACCTGGCACCTAGTCGACATGAAAACAGTCACTGTCAAAACAAACCGCATTAGCTAACCTCCTCTCAACATAACTTTCCGTAATGGCCTACTTGGTGAATTGAAGGGACTTAGTTGGGGTTTCTATATTATGCTTGGCTTCTGTTTATTGAGACAAGACTGTTAAACAGTTATAAGTAATGACACATCTTTATGTGAAGCGAGGCTTTTATGCTTATGTGCCTGTGGGCTTCTATGCCTGTGATGCTCATTTGATATACTATTTAGAAAAGATGTACACGAAGAATTACCTTTTAAGGTTTTTTAAGATCGAGATCCATACGGCCAACAAACATTATATACTGTCTGAGGCCTTTGTTAAAGATTTACATACATATTGGTGAACCAGGAAAAGACCCTAGGACAACATTTTACAAATTTCCCTTCCTACAGAAAACAATGATACAGCTTGTGAGTGTTCATCCTACAAGATCCCAAGGCACAAATGTCCTTTCCCAAATGATGTTGCTCAAACAAGGTTGCTTCTAAAACTAACATGAATGAATTGCATGAGTTTCTTATACGTAGATGCAGTTCGGAATCTTAAGCACAACAAATTCATAACATACCGTACAAATTGGATTCCCGTAACTATATCATAGGAATTGCAAGTTATATATATTTTTTAATTGCAGGACGTAACATATCATATGAAATGGATGACGTAATACACAATTGGATGATGTAGCACACAACAAATTTTGGCTTGTGAGCACCACTTTCAAAACTACTGGCTGAAATTATACAAACGTTTTAGAGCATCACTGTAGCCCTTTCCTGCAGTCAAATGACCTAGTGGCCTCATGGGTGGAATATTATTTATATTTCCATAATTTCATAATTAACAAACATTATTTCAAAAACCTGTCGAAAATCCTGTCTATATCAAACGGTTATGTTATATTTAAGTCTTCTGTGATGTATAAAAAGTGTAATATTGGGATGCAAACTAAAAATGGAATACATTTCAACTCTATATCTGACATGGGTACAGGTGTCTTCTTCTTTTTAAGCCCATAACCATGCGTGTGGGTGTATATGTCACGTCCTGACCATAGTAAGATGTGATTTTCTATGGTAGAGTAGGTCAAGGCGTGACACAGGGGTGTTTTGTGTTTTTCTATGTTTTCTATTTCTTTGTTTAGTTCTAGTTTTTCTATTTCTATGTTGTTGTTTTTGGGGTTGATCTCCAAATGGAGCAGCTGGTCCTCGTTACCTCTGATTGGAGATCATATTTAAGTAGGGGTTTTTCTTCCTGGGTTTTGTGGGTGATTATCTTTTGAGTAGTGTTTGTTTCTCTCTGCGTGACGGTTTGTTGTTTTGTAAATTCAGTTATTTATGTTTTGCAAAGTTTCACGGATTTAATAAAATGCGGAACTACAACCACGCTGCACTTTGGTCCGATCCTTTCGACAGCCGTGACAGTATACTTTTGTTACAAAGTCGATTTGTTTAAGACTACCAAGAAACATTATTTGTGGCCCTGATGTAGCCCAGTGCAGTAAAAGGTTAATTCCTGTAGACACCCAACCTGAGTAGAAATACCATGACACATATGTCGGTAAAACTGTAAATTGGCCATTGATCAAACGATCTTTTGGTTTAGATTGACAATAACACTTTACATTAAGGTATACTGACAATGATTTTTAAAGGATAAATACTTAATAAACAACCTATAAACCCTTTATTAAGCATTCTTTAATGTAAAGTGTTATCAGTCTGACTATATTATTTCAGTTTTATAAACTAATACAACCTTTATAAAGTATAGCATAATGTAAAGGGTTAATAGTTTGACTATGTAATTTCAGTTATCCTAGGATGAATGGGGTATATACTGTTGAGCATTGCATCAGCGGTTCTAGCCAAGTCCCTTGTCTCTGTTTAGTAATGAGAGAGAAGGGAGAGAAGTGAAATCAATCACTATACAATAGGGAGACCCACCACAGCAATGAGAATATACATTTACAACCATAAATGTAACAGTTTTAGGAATCCAGATTCCCCTTCCTAAAGTCTTGAGCGTTTATAGTGTTTTTCCCTTCCTATTGGGGCTTACAAGAGTGAAAGTGAGCCTTCCCTTTGCGAGCTATAAAAACTCAATAATTGCTGTGTTAATTTTGGGCAGAGCACCAAAGAATGTTCCGCCAATCTATCCAACTATCAATCTACCTATCATCTCAACATTTGGCGTCTGCGGACCATTATTAAATACGCTGCATAATTTGTCATAATTAAAAGGAACTGTAAGTACTGTAATTAATGTCAGTTGTCAAGCACTAAAAGCCCCCTCGCAAAAGATAATGGTTCCCCACGGTTTGACCACCAAGACCTTCTGAAATCGGAAGACTTTTGATTGCAATTACCACCTTTCAAGCAAAAACAGAGCGACTGGACACCCAAGGATGTTCATTCAAAAGAAATCTCTCACGAGAATAGCTCTCCTGATGGTGTCAGATATGGTCCAAGTGCCATTAGTTATTGATGGATGCAAAATGTCTGGCGTTTGTGCACAAGTTTAGACAGACAGACAGACAAATATAGATAGACTGTCTGTCTGCCTGTCTGACAGATACATCTACCTATCATGGTCCTATACATTTTGTGAGTTTTGAGTCGTATTCGATTTACAATTCGCTAACAAAATGTATTTGTACCTCCCATAACTTGCCTTGTCTGTATAACTTGCAGCCACCTCTAGAGCCTATAAAAGTGGAGTCCATATTCCACTCCCTATGCTTACAAATGATCCACGTTTGTACTGCTTCAGTTTGTTGAGAAAGGTTGGATTGCACAGAGCAAGATGAATTGTAGTGTCACATACCACTGATAGCATCTGAGTCCCTGCCTTGTACTTATAAAGGTTTCAAAATACTTTATAAATGGGAATAAGACTACGGAACTATAAAATGAGGTGGTAGGATACATTTCCTACAATTTTTATTCATGGCCCAACATCCAAAGTCATGGGGCCCATGCAAACAGGAAAACGTGAAACGTTGGAATGCCGGGAATAAGTAGGGAAATCACTGTGGGAAGTCTGTTTCATGTGGAATTATCTTCGGGCCGCGTATTTTAAGGTACTTAAGGTAAAAGGGAATGCTTATTATTGCTCGTCACTCAACCCGCACATTTAGTGAGTGACATCAGTGCGTTTATTTAACTCCCCTTGACCCGGCCACATGAAATGCATAAGACTACGATTGCTGTGTGGTTATGATTAATATCCCAGGGATCAAAAAATAAATGCTGTATTTTCTTCAGTTACACAGTCAGTGATTGGAATAATATTATTAATGTCTGATTTCCAACCAGTCAGACCATTAATGCGATATTCGGAATCATATTGTGATTTTGCACCAGGTGTGACCACATTAAAGGGAGTTCATGCACAATGGGTTTAATTCATAACCTAGCAATGAACTATATCTAACCGGTCTAGGGTTTGTTTTATCCTTGATGGGTGGCTTTTAAGTATCTTCAGGACAAATAAGTCACTACGCAATTATTCACTGCAGCTTCTTTCCTTCATCTCCTATCCTTCATGATACCTTATGATTCCACTTTACATTTTGTTCAATGTACTGTATCTTACTAGTGTATCTATACATTCTAATACTATTTACAACGGTTACACCTGTTTGTGTCGCAGATGGGGATCTTTGAAAATCCCACCTCACTTCGACCGCTGCCGAATAGCTAGCTTTTTGTGGGTGCGACTGCTTCAGGAGGGTGATTATGTGTGTTAGCAGGGCAGAGGTCGCGGGATCGAGCCTTGGTAAGAGCCGTATGGTGGAGGCTGCTGAGGAGAGGACGGCTCGTAATAATGACTGGAACGGCGCGAATGGAATGGCATCAAACCATGTGTTTGATGTATTTTTACCATTACACTTATTTTGCTCCAGCCATTACCATGAGCCCGTCCTTCCTGATTTAGGTGCCACAAACCTCCTGTGGAGCCGTAGAAGGAGGAAGTCGTACTCGCTAAGCAGGCAGAATTACATCCATTTGCAGTATTTACAAATTCAAGTTTTCGCAAATAAACTAATAGGTTTATAGGTTGCTTAGATCACCTAGTAAGTACTGCAAGTAGTGCAAACAAACAGTTCCAGCAGCCTCCTTTTGATAAGATAGGCTACTGTCCAAACCACCTGCCATTTAGTGAGATCATCTTCATGGGCAGCAGCACATGAATCATGTTGTTAAGTAGTAAATCATTGGATTACCTAGTACATGATGAGGAAGAGCAACATCCCCTTTCCTCCTCCTCCTCCTCCTTCTCCTCCATTGTACCCATCGATGTTTATAATGCATAAAGGGAAGTAGAGCAGCTGTATTCCTCACTGTGCCCTAACTCCCACCGTATACTACACACGTGCTCCATCACCCCCCGCTCCTCAGGCAAAGCATGATTACCACATTTTAAGGAAAACATTTTATGTGATTTTTGCAATCCCCAGAAGACAATCCAGCCTTCACTAATGTACACAATGTAGTTATGACGTACGGGAAAACACATGTTGAAGTGTTTTCCTTCCCACGCTAGCTAGAGTATGCAGGGACAGAGTTAACATTTGTCCTTTTGCTCTTCGTCAGCCTCCTTACAGGTGTTTTTATACCTCTGGGAATCCAAAGAGTGTGTGCAATTTTGTGTAACACTTCATCAGTTACAAGCAGACACCTTGTGCGTTTTCGGTGGCGAGAGTTTGCACACACACCTACATGCATGTGCCTGCAAACACAGACAGACACAGACACACGCAATGAATTCATTCTGTTTCGGTGTTGAGTTAGTGTGGGGGGGGGTGGCTATTTCATTCCCATAATCCCTCTCAACATGGCATTAAAGTCAAGGCAGTGACCTAACATCACAGTCTCAATACTGCTTAATGCCATACCCCGGAGAGAGAAATAGCTCTTAAAGTGGATCAAACAGTGAGATCATTGCAGGTACATAAAGGGATACTGCGAGATTTCAAGATGAAAGTCGTTTTTCTACTTACCTGGAGTCAGATGAACTTATGGATACCATTTTTATGTCTCTGCGTGCAGTTTGGAGATAATTGAAGTTATCGTTAGCTTAGCGCAACTGATGGAAGTCTACAGGTACACTAGCCAGCTCCTCTCAAAAGGCAGAGATATAGACCTAACTACTCCAAATTACACCATACCAGAGTGTAACAAGAGGCCATTCAGAAGGTTCCGTGTCTGGTTGTTTTCTGAGAACTGAGCCTTTTGACCCCTTCTACTAGTCTCCATTCCTCGACTGTGTGATCATGGTGCGCTCCGAAGCATGTATCACTTCAAATAACAGACCTTCTGCATCCTTCCACTTGCTAGCCATGGAGTCAATACGAGCATGACATCATAGGGCAGGATGCCTGGTTTCCGCTATGAATTTGGCCCCCTCAACATCCACCTTCGCCGAGTCCCTCGTGCACAGACTGCAGCTGCTCCCAGCTTTATATTTTTTTAATGAAACCCAGTGGTTTTCGTGCTAATGGCGACCATATGTTTTGCCAACAATAAAAGCAATAAAAGTCACAGGATGGCAGATGTATTTTCTTGCGATACCTCATCAATCAACTCCCCGATGGTGTTTTAAGAGACTTTTTCTAATACCACGATTGCTGAAAGTGGTCCAAAATACAATACATCATGTAAATGGTCCAGTTCTATTTTTAGACCTGATTGAATACAACCACACTTATTGGATGGAAGATTGAGTATCTATCCTTCAATAATTCAATCAATGTATGCTAATCAACGAATGAGCTCCAATTAATCAAGCTAATTTGGGGTGTGAACATTAATATATAACATACACATTAGCTGTTCGAGGTGGTACGTCATTTTGAATACTATATCAACATGTCTTCGGGACTAGTATGGTAGGTCATTCCTCAATTCATTGTGGGCAATTCCAGGAATTGCACTGAGATTCAGATTTTCACTTTCAATTTTTGCCAAGCAAAAACCATTGATTTCAAAACTCTATGCACAAGGACTATTTCTAACAATTTACACTGAAAGAAGACCTGTGCTGATGCAAAGTATGGTAACAGAATTTCAGTCAAATCTCCCTCAGTTTTTTTTGTGACCACGTTTTCCAAAAACACTTAAATATCTCCTCTGAATTAAGATTCAAAGATGTCTGCAGAAAGAATGCGGTGAAAGCTATGACATGACACCTTGACTTTGAAAAAATCAATTTTGGTTATCGAACTACAGTAAGTGAAGTGGATTTACTCCCGGTAACGGAATTGCAGTAACGGAATTTCATAATGGGTCCCTGATCTGTACTACACAGAAATGCAAAATGATGGATATGAATGTCATTCTCTTCATGGTGATGTATCCTAAATAGGTACATAAAGGTAGAAATATGCAATATCCTCCTATGCATATTTGGGTATTATTCTATGCACTCGCTATTATTTTGAATAGATTTGCCTTCAAACAAGACTAAATTTGGTTGGTCCTGACCGGACCAAATCTGATCCAATCATAGACATGTATGTATCACAAGTTTGGAAATCGAAGTACAGCATAGTAGAGCTCAGTAGAATGAAGTACAGTACAGTAGAGTACCATAGAGTATAGTAAAGTAGAGTATAGTACAGTACAATACACTGTACTCAACTTTAGTGTGCTCTACTGTGTACTGTACTGAACTTTACTTTACTGTACAGTGTTCTCCACACTTATAATTGGTTCAGATTTGGTCCGGTCAGGACAAAGCAAATATAGTCTTGTTTGAAGGCAAATCTCCCCAAAATAATAGCGAGTGAACCAATAATGGACGCTTATGTTTGGGCCAAATCAAGGCCAGTCCGGACCAAAAATCAACATGAAGGTACCACGTTCATCTGTACAAACAATAGTACGCAAGTATAAACACCATGGGACCACGCATCCGTCATACTGCTCAGAAAGGAGATGCGTTCTGTCTCCTAGAGATGAATGTACTTTTGTGCAAAAAGTGCAAATCAATCCCAGAACAACAGCAAAAGACCTTGTGAAGATGCTGGAGGAAACAGGTACAAAGTATCTATATCCACAATAAAACAAGTCCTATATTGACATAACCTGAAAGGCCACTCAGCAAGGAAGAAGCCACGGCTCCAAAACTGCCATAAAAAGCAAGACTACGGTTTGCAACAGCACATGGGGACAAAGATCGTACTTTTTGGAGAAATGTCCTCTGGTCTGATGAAACAAAAATAGAACTGTTTGGGCATAATGACTATTGTTATGTTTGGAGAAAAAAGGGGGACGCTTGCAAGCCAAAGAACACCATCCCAACCGTGAAGCACGGGGGTGGCAGCTTCATGTTGTGGGGTTGCTTTGCTGCAGGAGGGACTGGTGCACTTCACAAAATAGATGGCATCATGAGGATGGAAAATGATGTGGTGTGACAAACCTCTTCAAGATTAGGAGAATTTGTCACAAATTAAGCGGGAAACCGTCACCAAATTCACCCCAGAATGAGAGTTCTTTCGAACAGGAGAGTACCTGTATGTTTGTTTCTCCTTCCTGGTCCACGCAGGCTGCAAGTGAGATAAATCCTGGAGAAAATGTGTGGGCAGAACTGAAAAAGCGTGTGCGAGCAAGGAGGCCTACAAACCTGACTCAGTTACACCAGCTCTGTCACGAGGAATGGGACAAAATTCACCCAACTTATTGTTGGCAGCTTGTGGAAGGCTACCCGAAACGCTTGACCCAAGTTAAACAATTTAAAGGTAATGCTACCAAATACTAATTAGGTGCATGTAAACTTCTGACCCACTGGGAATGTGCTGAAAGAAATAAAAGCCTGAAATAAATCATTCTCTCTACTATTATTCTGACATTTCACATTCTTAAAATAAAGTGGTGATCCTAACTGACCTAAGACAGGGAATTTTTACAAGGATTAAATGTCAGGAGTTGTGAAAACCTGAGTTTAAATGTATTTGGCTAAGGTGTATGTAAACTTCTGACTTCAACTGTACCTTGTTGTCAAGAGACTGGACATTGGCGAGTAGTATAATCGGGAGTGGTGGGCGATATGCACGTCTATGGAGCCTGACCAGGAGGCCGCTCCGTCTGCCCCTTCTGCGGCACCGTTGTTTTGGGTCCGCTTCTGGGATTATGTCCATTGTCCTGGGTGGTGGTCCAAACAGAGAATCCGTTTTGGGAAAGTCATATTCTGGTCGTAATGTTGGTAAGTTGACGCCACTCTTATATCCAATAGTTCTTCCCGGCTGTATGTAATAAGACTTAAGATTTCCTGGGGTAACAATGTAAGAAATAATACATTAAAAAAATACTGCGTAATTTCCTAAGGACTCGAAGCGAGTTGACCATCTCTGTCGGCGCCATCTTGAATGACTACCGCCCCGTAGCGGTAGTCCTGGACTTTCTGACGGTGGTGAAGGTAGGAAACAACATCTCCACTTCGCTGACCCTCAAAACTGGGGCCACACAAGGGTGCGTGCTCAGCCCCCTCCTGTACTCCCGGTTCACCCACAATTGCGTGGCCATGCACACCTCCAACTCAATCATCAAGTTTGCAGACGAGACAAAAGTAGCGGGCTTGATTACCAACAACGACGAGACAGCCTACAGTGAGGAGGTGAGGGCCCTTGGAGTGTGGTGTCAGGAAAACAACCTCTCATTCAACGTCAACAAATAAAAGGAGTTGATCATGGACTTCAGGAAACAGCACATCGAAGGGACAGCAGTGGAGAAGGTGGAAAGTTTTAAGTTCCTCGGCGTACACATCACAGACAAACTGAAATGGTCCACCCACACAGACAGTGTGGTGAAGAAGTCGCAACAGCACCTCTTCAACATCTGGAGGCTGAAGAAATTTGGCTTGTCACCAAAAACCCTGAGAAACTTTTACAGATGCACAATCGAGAGCATCCTGTTGGGCTGTATCACCGCCTGGTACGGCAACTGCACCGCCCTCAACCGCAAGGCTCTCCAGAGGGTGGTGCGGTCTGCACAACGCATCACCGGGGGCAAACTACCTGCCCTCCATGACACCTGCAGCACCCGATGTCACAGGAAGGCCAAAAAGATCTACAATGAGACCCAATCACTGGCCACTTTAATAAATGGATCACTAGTCACTTTAAACAATGGCACTTTAAATAATGTTTACATATCTTACATATCAACCATTTCGCTACACTCACATTAACATCTGCTAACCATGTTTATGTGACCAATAAAATGTGATTTGATGATTGATTTCATTTCTAGTTTTGTGACATTTAAAGAACATTTTACTGCATTTGTAAGACACAACTGAGACATTTTTCCCATTTACAATTACATAATTACTTTCCAGACAAAGTCATCTCATTATTAAATGCCACTTAGTACAGTATATAGTAGCTTTTATTGTCCATTCAACACAAAACAAAAATAACTTTGCAGACAATCTGCTGTTCTAGTCATTATATACCCATTTAATAGATAAAGAACTTTAATTACACTCAACTGAATGCATTTAATGTGCCTTTTTTGTAGAATTTGCTTGCCAAAAAACTGTGACAAACATTTACACAGCTATTTGGTGTGTTTTTTCCAGTGTTGGGACAAAAAAAAATCCTTGAATTTGTTGGACTTAAATGCTAGGTTTTATTGGAATGTGGTTGCTTGTATCAATTAGTGAAAGAATATTTCCTTCACCTACCCTTAATAGACAGCGGTAGTACGTCTAGACATTCAAAGATCACTATTTGAAGTGTTATATGTGCTTTTATAATCAACTCAATTTCAGTACCCTCAATTGCCCACCAACTGCAATGTGATGTTAACGACACGGTAATTATACCGGTCAAGCTTAAAGCTGTACTGAACTAGCTTGTTGGGATGATAGCAGTATCATTATCTCAATGCAATTACTGTTTGTTGATATGCACACAACAGTGTACATTGGTTGCAGCTCTTTCACTTGAATGTAGCCATTAGGGAGCTGTTGAGGTTGTGTCTTGACACTGCTCTTTTCTCAGCATGGGGACCAGGGGAAAATAAATGGCAAGCAAGACAGCTCTGAATAAGGGAGGGAAAGGGGGAATGATAAGGAGGAGGGGGGGGGGGGTTAAGGTGAAGTCTGAGAAGAGGCTAAGGGATGCTGACAGGACTGGCCATTAGGGTTACTGGTGCATGGGAGAGGGTCATCCCTCTAGCCGCCACCAGCGTGTGTGTTTGTGTGCGTGTGTGTGTGTGTGTGTGTGGTGTGTGTGTCTCAAGTGAGTGGCTCATCTTGGCTTTGGAGAGGATATATCCCCTTGTTCTAGGCAGTTAAAGTACTTCTGGCAATATCCTTGTTGGGCTAAGGTGACCTCAAGTACACTTACAGTACACTGCCTTACTACCAGAAATGATACAAAATAATTACACAACAATATTATATTTGAGTGGAACCTTAAGGCACTGCAATACCAGTTTCAATCTGTCAGCGCCCTTGTCTGGCTAGTGCTTAGCTAGCTAGCTAACATCAGCCATTATATTTTTGCACAGTTAATGCAATAGTTAGCTAGCTAACTAATGAGTTGTTCCTAAACACTTACATGTTTAGGTGAATATATTGCTGTCTTTTAATACCATGTCAATTTGCTAGTGTCAGTGTTCAGTAGCATGTTAGCTAGCACAACAGCTAAGGTAGCAACAATATGAGCTGACTTGACATCAAAGCCAAACTTCACTTTTGCAGATGGATACCATTCCCCGACACGTGGTGTTGGAAGAGGCTGTATTGGGAGCAGGATGCATCAACACCTTGGAAAGAAGTTTGTGGTGCATTCACTCATAACACGTTTTGGGGTGATAAATTAGTGTACCGTCTTCAAGCTTGATAAGGTAAAGCATGTATTATTCTCATAAATGTAGTCTGTACTTTAATTCTTTGTAACAATTTGATCTTTCATTGCTTTAAACTAGTAACTAGCTCATCTTGATCATGTTTTATTTATTTTGCTCCTTTGCACCCCAGTACCGCTACTTGCACGCTTCTGCATATCTATCACCCCAGTGTTTAATTTGCCGTACTGTAATAATTTCGCCACTATGGCCTATTTATTGTCTCACCCCACCCCCCTTATACTACCTCATTTGCACACACTGTATATAGACTTTTTCTATTGTATTATTGACTGTATGTTTGTTTATTCCAAGTGTAACTCTGTTGTTGTTTGTGTCGCACTGCTTTGCTTTACCTTGGCCAGGTCGCAGTTGTAAATGAGAAGTTGTTTTCAACTAGCCTACCTGGTTAAATAAAAGTGAAATATATATTTATTTTTTTATTTAAAAAAAATTGTTGTTGTCCCTTCTCTCTTTCTAGAAGCAATCAGTTACAAGGCAAAAATACAGATTGAGGCTTTCAATCAAACTGAGGATAGAGAAAGATAGTGTGCACCAGTTCACGGTTTCTTGCGTGCATGTCTATAAGTTAACAATAATGACTTTTGGAGAAATAAATAACCACATTAGGGATATCTACATGTTGTTGCTTTTCTTCCACACAAGCCTTATACACCTGAGTCAGGAAGAAGAGACAACTAGTAGACAACTGTTCCTTAATGATGAAGTCCCCAGTCTAGATTGAAGATCATAATTAGTTGATTCGTTTCAGTTGTGGTGAGGCTTGGCTGGAGAAAAATCTTGTGTACGCTGGATCTCTAGGAACAGTTGGCCACACATTTAAAGGTTGATTTAGTAGCATTTATACAAGGCAGAAACATTGTTTCTTTGCTGAAAATAATATAGAATGCCATTTTCAGTGAGAAGCATAGCAACATCAAGGCAACTTTGTAACAGCTGACCTTGCTTTCCCAAAGCCAAACCCACGCATTAGCCACTGAGTCTACCTTTTAAGATGCCAAAATAGAACATGTTTTCAGTAATTGTTTCCAATATGCTAATGTTGTTTGTTTTGTGTTTTCTGATTAGGACAAAAGGCAATAATGTTGAACTGGGTTTGATTTACTTTTAGTTTTAATTATTTCTGTTTTGCTAATCCTCTTTTAAACTGCCATTTTGCTCATTTGCCACTTGGCTCATGTAAATTCTGTAGTTTCCCCTTTAAACATCCTAAGGTCAACATCCCCATAGTGTTCACATTTCTCTCATGTAAATGTTGTAGCTACATAAAAAGATTAAATAAACAATTTATTTGGGAAATATCCAGTCTTTGCTCTTTTCTTCATTACCATTAAAATGATTTCAAGTTGTATTGGATTTATCTGTTAAGACAATGAATACATGTTGTTTAGTTTTCTCTGTGAGAAGCTTCAAGTTATATGTGATTTGGTTTATGTAGATACAACAAAAACCTGATCTAATTTGCATATTCATACTGAGTTTGCAGCAAATTTGCAGCAAACGTTAGAATGTTTTTCCACAAGTTTCCCAGAATTGTTTGCCAAAAGTTCACAAGCCACTGCAAATTTGCCGCAATAGTTTGCCACAAAACAAATTTAAATGTGAAAATATGAGCTTCCCGCAAATTTGTGGAAAATTGGCCAATGGTTTGCCACAACTGTTTGCCAGAAGCCAGTTTTTTTTCGGTAAGGGATATGACATTACCCCCATTGGACGTCTCTCCCTCAAGTTTGAAAATAATGGTTGAGTTATGATGTCTGGGAAAGTTTTTGAAAGTCAGAAGTGAAACAGCTCAATCACAAGGATTGTGATGGCTCCTGAGTGCAGGTTTGACATATTACATAGTGGGTGATTTTCTTTCTCTGGACCAGGAGACACTGTAGTAAATGGCATGGAAAAACACCCATGCATTCTCTTCTCTTCCCTCTCACAGTTTCTACTTTACAAACACACTTCCCCTATGAAGTCACGTCAAGTTTTGTGTTAATGCCTTGCGTTGTATAGCTTTAACAAGTAACTATAGCAATTATATATATTTCACCAACTACATTCTTTAACATCACCTAGTGATAGTCCAGTGTTAGAACAAAGTGTCTATAAATCGGTATGTAGCTTCAGAGCTACAGTAAGAAATCGTCTAAAAAGTGGAGTTTCTTTGCCACTGAGGATTTCCGGGAGCTGTCATTGCAGCAGGCCCAGACAGCTCTGAATGTATCTGCAGGCTGTCAGTGGAATTACTACAGATAAGGGGAAAATATAACAAAAGTTTGAAAGTCTGAAGTCCAAGGGAAGCTCTTTTGCTGCCTTGTGATATTAGAGGAAGAAATATATATCATAAACGTACAGTTTAGACGACGCCTAGAGCTCTTGTATCTGCACTCTGTCCAAAATTAATCTGTGCCACTGGCTCTTGGGAATTTTCCATTTATTAAAAAGTAAAATGGCAATTGTCAAGATATGTCACTGGGTCCCTGTGAACAGCTAAATTGTGGCTTTTCTGTCTTAGCCTCGATCATGTTAACACCTCGAAACACTTCAGGGTTTAATGGCTACCATAAAATGGCTGCCAAGTTGAGGGTGTTGGGGACTGCCACTTGAAACGGCAAAGAGATGTTTCAATTCAAAACATGATCACCTCTGTGTAATTTGTGGAAGAAAGTGTGCTGACAAAGGTCAAACCTCAATCCACTAAAACAACCCTGTCTCTCACTCCTCAAAGCGTGAGAAACTGTCTCTGGATATATTTTAACATTGTTTGTGGGAATCCTTAGAGGCTTGACTCATCGTCCACTTAAATCATTTGTGGAATATTTAAACTGTGTAGCTCAATGCAATGATAGCAGTCTGTCAACATCTTCTCGTAAGGAGAGTTTGGGGTATGTTTGTATAAGAAGATAATGTGAACATCTGGGCCAAGTCGCTTGGCAGTCACATAAATACGTTTTGTGTCTGTTACCCTGTGTGCTAAATAATGTTTCAGCTAAGCTGACACTGTATGTACACATAACCTGCAAAAATGTATTCTTAAACTCAAAGACACGCAGCAAGTTGACATGGTTAACTTAAAGCTAGAATCCTTAGTTGCTACATGCATTATTGAACTTATAAATGAATGATATATACCCATTGATTCTTGAAGAATTTAACTTATAAACGCCTCATGAGCTTAGTTCAACTGTCATACCCCATCACAACCCATCATTTTACTTTTTTTGTAGGCCGTCATTGTAAAAAAGGATTTGTTCTTAACCGACATTCCCAGTTAAATAACGGTTAAATAAATAAATAAATAATCCAAAATATAAGCCTGTTTAACTCCAATGTTTCGAAACATTGTAAATGGAAACAAACACTGTGTAGCCACAAAACATGGTTAAAACTATCATTTTGATATCATGCATGCTCAGTCCTTGCATCCACAGCTCAGTCTATGAATTTGAGAGTGGTTCAATATTTACAGGCCCATCTCTCAGCTTTTTACCAAAACAAAGGCGGGGTGAATGCTTTGTAATTGTTTCAATTAAGGACTCTATCTCACATACAAATGAACATTCATCCATATGTGCACTTTATGTGAATTATTCATAGGTACAAATTGAGTTACGTATGATGAATGGATGTTTAGTTGTTTTACAATATGTGCATCGCTTTATATTAAGCATCACCCCATTTGGTACCAATGCTATGCAGTATGACGAGTTGCATTAACAAAAGGTAATACATTCCCTTTACAATGTGATATTCATTCAATGAGCATGAAAACATATCATCAAAAGGACTGCTCCTCTGCAGGGCCTTCTAGATTTGTTGCCTCATTATTTTCCTGTGCCAGGTTGGGAGGTTTTATAACTTGTTATATGACTCATGTAACAAGTTTCAAAGCTCACTGAAAATGAATCGTTAGTATAGTCTGAGTTAGATTAGAAATACCATCTCCAAGTGACATTAAAAAAGCTGGCATGATTTGTTCATGATTCAGATTTCCCATAATTCATAATTGTGTACCTCATATGTTTGTGTATTTTCTTTAAGGGGGACTGTGGTATTGTGATAAGATTTTCATATGACAATGTCACATGCAAATTGGCATTATTTGATAGAATGTAACTGACTTGGATATCCTTACAACCACTGCCTTAACTGTGATCCACCCATAAATATGGGAAGACAGACACATTTTTGGCACAGCATTCCAGTGAGAAATAGCTACAGGACATGTGACCCCAATATAGTAGTAGGACAACAAAAACAATATGCAATGTCTCCGTCTTGATACATTGAGATGTCATATTTTTTGTCTTTCTAGAGTTGCTGTTCTGCATACACATACTGTAGCTACACGTGTTTGCGATTTCAACATCTGTTGTTTTAGTCACGGTACTAGTTCTTCAAACAATATACATTTTATTTTGGTCTGAAATGGGACTTTACTGTAATATCCAATATCTGGGTGGGATTGCTACTGTAATCTTTACAGTGTTCAATTAAGCTGACATGACATCACTTAGAATTCCTATTGTCAGCGATAATTACTCTATTTCCCACCATCCCATCTGATATTCCTTTTGTGTTAGTCATCCAAAAATGAAGACCACTCCAACATTTGTGAAGAATACTTTTCAGATGAAAGAACAAGCTATTTTCCCAAATCCCCATTTATAAAGAACATCCTGTTTTCAATAGTTTGGAGACATTCTAGTCTAATATCTTCCTGAAGCAACACGGTGGCCATCTTGTTAAGACGACACTCTTAATCCACATTATTTATCCAGCCATTCTCAAATGATGAGTTTGGAGGAGGGGGATTGCCAAAAAAAATCTATAAAATCAAATCCTATTAAAGCGAAATAAACACGAAGACACTAATCCATCCCACGCATGGCTCTGCCAACTCAGAGATGTGCTCTCTTCCCCAAACATTGGCTATGCTCGTACTTAGTATTTACCAGTTGCTCCCACTCTCTTCTATCAACATAAATTAAGTCTAATTTGTGTATTTACCGCTCACAATGTGGGCTTGACGTATTATGAGACAGCTGGGAAGTTTTAATACATAATTCCTGGAGTGTTTATTTTCAATGCTGAGTATAGGAAGCGCATTATAGTGAGGTTATATAGGATTTGTTGTTCTTTTTGTCATTTGAATGCACAGGCATGTATAATATTAAGATATGCAGGCCTAACTGTCAATTATGAAGTTATTTCCAAAGTTCTATGTAAACAACAATGTTAGATCAACTTAATTTAAAGTGGAGGCTATCAAAATCAAAATACAGGTAATTCAATTGGATGGAGTTTCTGTCACGTCCTGACAATAGTAAGAGGTTATTTTCTATGGTAGAGTAGGTCAGGGCGTGACAGGGGGTGTTTTGTGTTTTTCTATGTTTTGTATTTCTATGTTTGAGTTCTAGTTTTTCTATTTCAGTTTTTTGGGGGGTTGATCTCCAATTGGATGCAGCTGGTCCTCGTTGTCTCTAATTGGAGATCATATTTAAGTAGGGGGTTTTTCTTCCTGGGTTTTGTGGGTTATTATATTTTTAGTAGTGTTTGTTTCTCTCTGTGTCATAGTTTGTTGTTTTGTTATATTCAGTTATTTATGTTTTGCAAAGTTTCACGGATTTAATAAAATGTGGAACTACAACCACGCTGCAATTTGGTCCGCTCCTTTCGACAGCCGTGACATATTCTCATTTAATATTATAGTGTCTGCCATCCCCTCTAGATTACAACATGTCATCCTCAGTATTTTCAAGCAGCTGTAATTGTGATCCAATCTGTCTGTTGTCATCAGTTCTCAAAATCAAGATATTCTCCTGGTTAATGAAAGTAAAAAACTGTACACATGCAGGTGCCTTTGTGTTTCTCAGTACATAGGTCTGTTATTCATGAGCCTCTCTCACGACATTGCAGTACATTTTTTTTGTCGGGCAGCAGGTGACTGGGGATGTGGCATAGCACCCATAGAGGTCCTGTCATTGTCAGGTACAGCCTCAGCCAGATATAACCAGGTGCCATGTGATTGAGGAGGCATTGAGGGTGGGACCTCATTGAAAAAAACTGCAGACTCTACCATTTGAGAATGGACAGGTGTCCTTAACTATACTGAACAAAAATATAAACACAACATGCAACAATTTCAACGATTTTACTGAGATACAGTTCATATAAGGTAATCAGTCAATTGAAATAAATAAATTAGGCCCTAATCTATGGATTTCACATGACTGGGCATAGGCCCACCCACTTGGGAGCCAGGCCCACACACTGGGGAACCAGGCCCAGCCATGAGGCCCAGCCATACGTTTTTCCCCACGAAAGGGCTTTATTACGGCCAGAATTACTCCTCAGTTTCATTAGCTGTCCGGGTGGCTGGTCTCAGACGATCCCGCAGGTGAAGAAGCCGAATGTAGAGGTCTTGGGCTGACATTGTTACACGTGGTCTGCGGTTGTGAGGCCGGTTGGACGTACTGCCAAATTCTCTAAAACAACGTTAGAGGCGCCTTATGGTAGATTAACATAAAATTCTCTGACAACAGCTCTGCTGGACATTCCTGCAGTCAGGATACCAATTGCACGCTCCCTCAAAACTTGAGACATCTGTGACATTGTGTTGTGTAACAGAACAGGACATTTTAGAGTGGCCTTTTATTGTGTGACAAAATTCTGCACATTTTAGAGTCGCCTTTTAAATGCACCTGTGTAATGATCATGTTTAATCAGCTTCTTGATATGCCACACCTCAGGTGGTAGGATTATCTTGGCAAAGAAGAAATGCTCACTAACACATTCCTGCACAAAATTTCAGAGAAATTATATTTTTGTGTGTATGGAACATTTCTGTGATCTTCTATTTCAGCTCATGAAAAATGAGACCAACACTTTACATGTTGCATTTATATTTTGGTTCAGTATAAATGGTGGCTCGTGATAGTAACAGGTCGAGCTTATAGTGCCAAATTTCCTCTCTTAGAAGGCAGGGCAAACCCGTTTTGGTGATTTCTAGTATATTGTCAAAATAAATTAATCACAGGACATTTTTGGACTCATTCAGTAGTTTAAACTGATTAAGTACAATATCCTTGGAAGTTAATACTGCAAGTTCAATTTATATTCCTAAAACTTAAGTTGATAATGATGCTGTCGCTGCTTCCTGTTGACAAGGCATACTGATAAATAGCCCAATGTCAAAACACAGTTTTAAAGTGTCCAAATCAATAACCAATTTGCAGAAATAGTTTGTGATATTGAAAAATTCAACATAAAATGTACTATTTACACATACGCTGAGTGTACAAAACATTAAGAAAAACCTGCTCTTTCCATGGCATAGACTGACCAGGTGAATCCAGTGAAGCTATGATCCCTTATTGATGTCAATAATAATCAGTGTAGATGAAGGGGGGGAACAGGTTAAATAAAGATTGTTAAGCCTTGAGACATGGAATGTGTATGTGTGCCATTCAGAGGTTGAATGGCCAAGACAAAATATTTAAGTGCCTTTGAACGGTGTATGGTAGTAAGTGCCAGGCTCACCGGTTTGTGTCAAGAACTGCAACACTGCTGGGTTTTTCACGCTCAACAGTTTCCCGTGTGTATCAAGAACGGTCCACCACCCAAAGGACATCCAGCCAACTTGATACAACTGTGGGAAGCGTTGGAGGCTAAATGGGACAGCATCCCTGTGGAATGCTTTCGACACCTTGCCCTGGCGAATTGAGGCTATTCTGAGGGCAAAAAAGGGGCAACTCAATATTAGGAAGGTGTTGCTAATGTTTGGTATACTCAGTGTGCACAATAGTAATTATATTACTTTTATTTCATTTAAATTAACACCTTCTAAACTGCACACGCACCAAAAACCTTGTTGTTTTGTCGAGTGGTAATAAATCAATAGTCGATTAGGGGGCATACGTAGCGTTGAAACTACCACAACTCAAAAAACACAAGGTAACTGGATATATTTTTACATCGATGTTTAGGTCAAATTTTATTTGTCACATGCGACGAATACAACAGCTGTAGACAGTGAAATGCTTACATACAACACCTTAACCAACAATGCAGTTTTAAGAAAACACAAAACAAAGTGTGAGATAAGAATAACAAATAATTAAAGAGCAGCAGTAAATAAAAAAAGCGGGGCTACAGTGCCTTGGAAAAGTATTCATCCCCCATAGCGTTTTTCCTATTTTGTGGCATTACAACCTGAAATTTAAATGGATTTTTATTTGGATTTCATGTAATGGACATACACAAAATAGTCCAAATTTGTGAAGTGAAATGAAAAAAATGACTTATTCTAAAAAATGTTAAACGGAAAAGTGGTGCGTGCGTATGTATTCACCCCTTTGCTATGAAGCCCCTAAATAAGATCTGGTGCAACCAATTGCCTTCAGAAGTCACATAATTAGTTAAATAAAGTCCACCTGTGTGCAGTCTAAGTGTCACATGATCTGTCACATGATCTCAGTATATATACACACACCTGTTCTGAAAGGCCCCAGAGTCTGCAACACCACTAAGCAAGGGGCACCACCAAGCAAGCAGCACCATTAAGACCAAGAAGCTCTCCAAAACAGGTCAGGGACAAAGTTGTGGAGAAGTACAGATCAGGGTTGGGTTATACAAAATATCAGAAACTTTGAACACCCCATGGAGCACCATTAAATCCGTTATTAAAACAATTTAAAGAATATAGCACCACAACAAACCTGCCAAGAGAGGGCTGCCCACCAAAACCTTACGGACCAGGCATGGAGGGCATTAATCAGAGAGGCAACAAAGAGACCAAAGATAACCCTGAAGGAGCTGCAAAGCTCCACAGCGGAGATTGGAGTATCTGTCCATAGGACCACTTTAAGCCGTACACTCCACAGAGCTGGGCTTTACAGAAGAGTGGCCATAAAAAGCCATTGCTTGAAGAAAAAAATAAGCAGACACGTTTGGTGTTCACATAATGGCATGTGGGAGACTCCCCAAACATATGGAAGAAAGTACTTTGGTCAGATGAGACTGAAATTGAACTATTTGGCCATCAAGTAAAATGCTATGTCTGGCACAAACCCAACACCTCTCATCACCATCCCTACAGTGAAGCATGGTGGAGGCAGCATCATGCTGTGGGGATCTTTTTCATTGGCAGGGACTGGGAAACTGGTCAGAATTGAAGGAATGATGGATAGCGCTAAATACAGGGAAATTCTTGAGGGACACCTGTTTCAGTCTTCCAGAAATTTGAGAATGGGACGGAGGTTCACCTTCCAGCAGGACAATGACCCAAAGCATACGGCTAAATCAACACTCGAGCAGTTTAAGGGGAAACATTTAAATGTCTGGAATGGCCTAGTCAAAGCCCAGACCTCAATCCCATTGAGAATCTGTGGTATGACTTAAAGATTGCTGAACACTAGCGGAACCCATCCAACTTGAAGGAGATGGGTTTTGCCTTGAAGAATGGGCAAAAATCCCAGTGGCTAGATGTGCCAAGCTTATAGAGACATACCCCAAGAGACTTGCAGCTGTAATTAATGCAAAAGGTGGCTCTACAAAGTATTGACTTTGGGGGGGTGAATAGTTATGCACGCTCAAGTTCTGTTTTTTTTTTTGGTCTAATTTCTTGTTTTTTTCACCCCCAAAAATATTTTGCATCTTCAAAGTAGTAGGCATGTTGTGTAAGTCAAATGATACAAACCCCTCCAAAAATCTACTTTAATTCTAGGTTGTAAGGCAACAAAATAGCCAATGTATATACAGAGTCAATCTGCAGGGGCACCGGTGTCGAGGTAATTGAGGTATTATGTACATGTAGGTAGAGATATTAAAGTGACTTTTCAGAAATAATAAAAGATAGTAGTAGCAGCAGCGTAGAAGGGGGGTGGCAATGCAAAAATTCTGGGTAGCCATTTGATTAGCTGTTCAGGAGTCTTATGGCTTGGGGGTAGAAGCTGTTTAGATGTCTATTGGACCTAGACTTGGCGCTCCGGTACCACTTGCCGTGCAGTAGCAGAGAGAACAGTCTATGACTAGGGTGGCTGGAGTCTTTGACAATTTTTAGGGCCTTCCTCT
The DNA here is from genome assembly GCF_901001165.1 of Salmo trutta. Taxonomy (NCBI): domain Eukaryota; kingdom Metazoa; phylum Chordata; class Actinopteri; order Salmoniformes; family Salmonidae; genus Salmo; species Salmo trutta. The sequence goes on from NC_042964.1 coordinate 14,347,370, forward strand.
GACACTGCCTGGTATAGAGGTCCTGGATGGAAGGGTAAGCTATACGCTATACCTATAGCGTACCCATGACTTTAACAGTCAAATTTCCAGGGTAAGAGGTTACAAAACCCATCTATGGATTACATGTCTATGGCTACAACCCAACAATCTGTAGCCTATATTTGGCCTGAATGCTGCCCAAACTGCTGCCTTCCCTACTGTAGGCATACCAGTAACTGCCAAAATAAAGGAAACACTTGAGTAAACAAGGGATTTCGAGTACGTGTTATGGTGTGGGGTGCATTTTCTTGGCATGGTTTAGGTCCACTTGTGGAATCTATGCCAAGGAGCATTGAAGCTGTTCTGGCAGCTTGTGGTGGCGCAATATCCTTTTAAGACTAGTTATGTTGGTGTTTCCTTATTAATTTTGGCAGATAACTGTATGTACTTGTGATAAAACTTAATCAGTTATTTTTTATAAACTATAGATCCTCTGTGGCTAAATTATTCTCTGTTGTATTTTGAACATTGAGAGCGGGCTCCTGTGGTTGGTTGGATAAAAAAAATATAATTGCCTCTTATGCCCCCTACAGGCTTGTGCCAAGCCCCTGACTCACGCAATTAACCAGTCACATGTATTTATTTTGCAGTTACCCAATCAAGACAGGGCCCCCCAGTTACCCACGTGGGCCACCTACCTTCTCTCCTCCCCCATCTGATGATCAGCAGGCTATCTATACTCGTTGTTTGCGGGCTCCTGAGTCTTCCTGTGGTTAGCGATTGCAGTGGAAAAATATAAAATATATATATAAAATATATATAATAAATACAGTATATATTTCCTGAATGTTACTGCCTCTTGGGCCCCCACAGGCCTGGGCCCAGGGGCTTCAGCCCCGGTAAGCCCCTGCATTAAACCGGCCCTGGGTTCGGGGCCAGCAACTTTTATATAGAGACCCTCAGAATAATCCTTGAGAAAAAAATTATAGCTGCATTCTAAATTTTGCGTCTATCATATTCTGTGACAACCTATCCTGCAAAGGAAAATGATTGGTCAAGCCATCTGCGCTGTAGAATTAACGTGTGTGCATGCACTGCACATCATGGTATCACTCGGAATATGCTTGACAGGGAGATATGCTCCTATCTCTGAACCTCTACTAAACAGATTTTAGTGTCGCCAGTGAATTGTGTGATGAGGATGTGATATGTTTATACCCAGTAACTTCATTCAAAAAGTGAGTAAAATTGTATTGACATTATTCACACTTTTTTTTCTGGTTCGGTAGCAACACGCACCTTACGCAGAAGCACATGCCTACCAGGTAGTTAGGTTAGACCCGCTATAGTGTTTGAGATTCCACATAACTATGATTTCATTTGGACGTCATGAAATAAGTCAGAAACGCAGTCTTGCAGCAAAGACACATCTAAGCACTTTATAAAGGCACATATTTGATTAAAATCCTATTCTGATTAATAAAGCCATGATTACATTTTTATAATGATTATAACCTATTGTCAAATATGATAATGTATAACATTTGAATTGCATAGCTTATTAAAGAATATTGCCAATACAAGTAATTACTGGGTTAGTTTCATCTCATATTCCATAATACAGTGCCTTCAAAAAGTATTCATACCCCTTGATTTATTCCACATTTTGTTGTGTTACAACCTAAATACAAAATGGATGAAATATATTTTTTTTCTCACCCATCTACACACAATACCTAATAATGACAAAGTGAAAACATGTTTTTAGAAATGTTTGCAAACTTTTGGAAAATGAAGTACAGAAATGGAATACCCGATAAGGGAATTTATCCCATATTAAATGCTCAATTAAAGGACTGTATCAAATATGTAGTCAGCAAACTCAATGGATTAATGTAGTACAACTACTCCACTATCTATGTTATGTCTATGTTACTCTACCATTTTTACTCCAACTACTAATATTAAAGACTCAATTAAATGATGCTGTCTTGTTGAAGTTTGTTCTTATCACAGGTGATTTCATGTAGTGTTTGCCTAGACTATATCATAGATTAAATCTTTGCTATTTTATACCAGGGGTGCTCCCGAATGGTGCAGCGGTCTAAGGTACTGCATCTCAGTGCTTGAGGCGTCACTACAGACATCCTGATTCGAATCCAGGCTGTATCACAACCGGCCGTGATTTGGAGTCCCATAGGGCGGCGCACAATTGGCCCAGCGTCTTCTGGGTTTGGCCGGTGTAGGCCGTCATTGTAAATAAGAATTTGTTCTTAACTGACTTGCCTAGTTAAAGGTTTAATAAAAATAATAATTTTAAAAAGCTACCTGTGGACTGCTTGGATATTTGATCTGTTAAATTCAGCGACGTTCCCATTAGGTCCCTTAAGGGTTTCTGCCCGACGTTATCCCTCTGACGTTCTGAGAAGGTTATAAGATTGTTGCATGATGGTCCCAAGGGAATGTTCTCTGGGACCGTTGTCTAGTTCCTTGTAAGTTCCCATTACATCACTGAAGACCATGTCAGGACATTTTTAAGGATGTTCATTTTGTACTAGACCTTAGGACGTCATGTGATGGTTCCAAGGGAACGTTCTCTGAGGGAGCTTATTCTAGTTCCCGGGGACATCCCCGAAGACATTTTTAGGATGTTGTTGGGACATTGTGTCATGGTTCCCTGGAGATTTTGTCTAGTTCCTGGTTTGTCCCGGGGATGTCCCCGTGGACATTTTTAAGACATTCTTGGGATGTTGTGTTATGGTCCCATGGAGGTTTTGTGTAGTTCCTGGTTTGTCCCGAGGATGTACGTGGGACATTGTGTCATGGTGTCATGGTCGTGGGACATTGTGTCATGGTCTCCTGGAAGTTGTGTCTAGTTCCCGGGTTGGTCCCTGAGGCACACACACCTACACACAACATATCCCCTGTTTAGAGATATTGTTGCAAGGTAGAGTGGAATTGGAGGAAACTTAAGAAACGTTATGATATTTTGAGAGAATATCTGATATATACAGTGCATTCAGAAAGCATTCAGACCCCTTGACTTTTTCCACATTTCCCTACGTTACACCCTTATTCCCTACGTTACACCCTTTTTTCTCATCAATCTACACACAATACCCCATCATTTCAAATCAAAAACTTTTTTTTATTTCTTTGCAAATGCAAATATATATATACTGCTCAAAAAAAATTAAGGGAACACTAAAATAACACATCCTAGATCTGAATGAATGAAATAATCTTATTAAATACTTTTTTCTTTACATAGATGAATGTGCTGACAACAAAATCACACAAAAATAAATCAATGGAAATCCAATTTATCAACCCATGGAGGTCTGGATTTGGAGTCACACTCAAAATTAAAGTGGAAAACCACACTACAGGCTGATCCAACTTTAATGTAATGTCCTTAAAACAAGTCAAAATGAGGCTCAGTAGTGTGTGTGGCCTCCACGTGCCTGTATGACCTCCCTACAACGCCTGGGCATGCTCCTGATGAGGTGGCGGATGGTCTCCTGAGGGATCTCCTCCCAGACCTGGACTAAAGCATCCGCCAACTCCTGGACAGTCTGTGGTGCAACATGGCGTTGGTGGATGGAGCGAGACATGATGTCCCAGATGTGCTCAATTGGATTCAGGTCTGGGGAACGGGCGGGCCAGTCCATAGCATCAATGCCTTCCTCTTGCAGGAACTGCTGACACACTCCAGCCAAATGAGGTCTAGCATTGTCTTGCATTAGGAGGAACCCAGGGCCAACCACACCAGCATATGGTCTCACAAGGGGTCTGAGGATCTCATCTCGGTACCTAATGGCAGTCAGGCGACCTCTGGCGAGCACATGGAGGGCTGTGCGGCCCCCCAAAGAAATGCCACCCCACACCATGACTGACCCACCGCCAAACCGGTCATGCTGGAGGATGTTGCAGGCAGCAGAACGTTCTCCACGGCGTCTCCAGACTCTGTCACGTCTGTCACATGTGCTCAGTGTGAACCTGCTTTCATCTGTGAAGAGCACAGGGTGCCAGTGGCGAATTTGCCAATCTTGGTGTTCTCTGGCAAATGCCAAACGTCCTGCACTGTGTTGGGCTGTAAACACAACCCCCCCCTGTGGACGTCGGGCCCTCATACCACCCTCATAGAGTCTGTTTCTGACCGTTTGAGCAGACACATGCACATTTTTGGCCTGCTGGAGGTCATTTTGCAGGGCTCTGGCAGTGCTCCTCCTGCTCCTCCTTGCACAAAGGCGGAGATAGCGGTCCTGCTGCTGGGTTGTTGCCCTCCTACGGCCTCCTCCACGTCTCCTGATGTACTGGCCTGTCTCCTGGTAGCGCCTCCATGCTCTGGACACTACGCTGACAGACACAGCAAACCTTCTTGCCACAGCTCGCATTGATGTGCCATCCTGGATGAGCTGCACTACCTGAGCCACTTGTGTGGGTTGTAGACTCCGTCTCATGCTACCACTAGAGTGAAAGCACCGCCAGCATTCAAAAGTGACCAAAACATCAGCCAGGAAGCATAGGAACTGAGAAGTGGTCTGTGGTCACCACCTGCAGAACCACTCCTTTATTGGGGGTGTCTTGCTAATTGCCTATAATTTCCACCTGTTGTCTATTCCATTTGCCCAACAGCATGTGAAATGTATTGTCAATCAGTGTTGCTTCCTAAGTGGACAGTTTGATTTCACAGAAGTGTGATTGACTTGGAGTTACATTGTGTTGTTTAAGTGTTCCCTTTATTTTTTTGAGCAGTATATATATATATATATATATATATATATAAGTATTCAGACCCTTTACTCACCTTTGGCAGTGATTACAGCCTTGAGTCTTCTTGGGTATGACGCTACAAACTTGGCACAACTGTATTTGGGGAATTTCTCCCATTCTCTACAGATCCTTTCAATCTCTGTCAGATCGTATGGGGAGCGTCACTGCACAGCTATTTTCAGGTCTCTCCAGAGATATTCGATCGGGTTCAAGTCCGAGCTCTGGCTGGACCACTCAAGGACATTCAGAGACTTGTCCCAAAGCCACTCCTGTATTGTCGTGGCTGTGTGCTTAGGGTTGTTGTCCTGTTGGAAGGTAAACTTTCACACCAGTCTGAGGTCCTGAGTGCTCTGGATTAGGTTTTCATCAAGGATCTCCCTGTACTTTGCTCCGTTCATCATTTTCCTAGATCCTGACTAGTCTCCCAGTCCCTGCCGCTGAACAACGTCCACACAGAATGATGCTGCCACCACCATGCTTCACCGTAGGAATTGTGTCAGGTTTCCTGCAGACGTGACGCTTGGCATTCAGGCCAAAGAGTTCAATCTTGGTTTCATCAGACCAGATAATCTTGTTTCTCATGGTTTGAGTCCTTTAAGTGCCTTTTGGTAAAATCCAAGCAGGCTGTCATGTGCCCTTTACTGAGGAGTGGCTTCCGGCTGCACACTCTACCATAAAGGCCTGATTGTTGGAGTGCTGCAAAAAAGGTTGTCCTTCTGGAAGGTTCTCCCATCTCCACAGAGGAACTCTAGAGCTCTGTCAAGGGTACTGTTACGTTCCCCAGTTTCTGTGTTTTGGGTTTGTTTTAGTATTTCAGGAAATGGCTTCCTGGATTCCCCCCAAGCAGCTGATTGGTCAGCCCCAGCAGATTGGAGCTCTGATCCCGCCCTCTCGTTAGGGGATACAGCTGTTGGCAATTACAAACTCCTTCTGCAGCTGGATAAAAGCCAGTGTTCCTTTGTTAGGCTAGAGACAGCTTCTTGGTATGTCCTGTGTGTCATGGTTGGTCTGTAATAGTTTTGTGTAAAGTATTTTGTAGCCAGACCTGCCTAGGTATGTGTATGCCAAAAGGACTGTGTTTGTGACTATAGAAATTGTTCATGTTACGTTAGTAATTATTCTGTTTTTGTTCTCAGGGCGGAAAGGGAACGCACCTTAGGAGTGTTTAGGCAAGGGGCCTGCGGGCATACATATACCCGTAGTATTTACTATGTCTATGCACACTAGGTAAGACCTGGGCGGACCACCCCCTGTATTTTGGTGAGCGCGCCAGGTGGCATTAAGCATACGTAAGTAATGGGTGGGTAGGTAGGAGAGGGGGCTCTTTTACATTTACTTTCTTTTGTTTTGGTTCCGTCCAGACCCTTTTCCTCAAATTACCGTGTGAAGGAAATAAATTCCCTGTAAACGGTAATATTCTCTACCTCTGTCATCCTTACCCGCACCTACAGTCACATACCTCTTTCACTCCACGGGGAGTTGAGTGTAGCAGAGTGTTGCGTTCCCTCCAAGAAGAGGCGGGCGTAACATAATGGGAGCTCATCCGGGACCTCTCGCACAATCCTGTCTTGGAGCTCTACGGACAATTCCTTTGACCTCATGGCTTGGTTTTTGCTCTGACATGCACTGTCAACTGTGGGACCTTATATAGACAGGTGTATGCCTTTCCAAATCATGTCCAATCAATTGAATTAACCACATGTGGACTCCAATCAAGTGGTAGAAAAATCTCAAGGATGATCAATGGAAAGAGGATGCACCTGAGCTCAATTTTGAGTCTCACAGCAAAGGATCTGATTACTTATGTAAATGTATTAACGTAAAAAAAATAATGTAAAACCTGTTTTTGCTTTGTCATTATGGGGTATTGTTTGATAAATTTTAGAATAACGATGTAACGTCACAAAATGTGGAAAAGGGGAAGAGGTCTGAATACTTTCCGAATGCACTGTATGTACATAACTGTGTACATAATAATAGGGTTGAGATCCGGTGACTGTGGTTGCCACTCCATTATAGACAGAATACCAGCTGACTGCTTCTTCCCTAAAAAGTACTTGCATAGTTTGGAGCTGTGCTTTGGGTCATTGTCCTGTTGTAGGAGGAAATTGGCTCCAATTAAGCGCATCCACAGGGTTTGGCATGGCATTGCAAAATGGAGTGATAGCCTTCCTTCTTCAAGATCCCTTTTACCCTGTACAAATCTCCCACTTTACCACCACCAAAGCACCCCCAGACCATCACATTGCCTCCACAATGCTTGACAGATGGCATCAAGCACTCCTTTTTTTGTTCTTTGAGATTCGAACAGCTCAAATTTAGATTTATTCTCCATAACACTTTTTTCCAATCGTCCTCTGTCCAGTGTCTGTTCTTTTTCCCATCTTAATATTTTATTTTTATTGGCCAGTCTGAGAAAAAGTTTTTTCTTTGCAACTCTGCCTAGAAGGCCAGCATCCCGGAGTCACCGCTTCACTTTTGACACTGAGACTGGTGTTTTGCGGGTACTATATATTGAAGCTGCCAGTTGAGGATTTGTGAGGTGTCTGTTTCTCAAACTAGACACTCTAATGTACTTGTCCTCTTGCTCAGTTGTGCACCGGGGCCACCCACTCTTTCTATTCCGGTTAGACCCAGTTTGCATTGTTCTGTGAAGGGAGTAGTACACAGCATTGAACCAGATCTTCAGTTTCTTGGCAATTTCTCACATGGAATAACCTTCATTTCTCAGAACAAGAAAAGACTGATGAGTGTCATTAGAAAGTACTTGTTTCTGGACATTTTGAGCCTGTAATCGAACCCACAAATGCTGATGCTCCAGATACTCGACTAGTCTAAAGAAGGCCAGTTTTATTTCTTCTTTAATCATGACAACAGTTTTCAGCTGTGCTACCATAATTGCAAAAGGGTTTTCTAATGATCAATTAGCCTTTTAAAATTATAAACTTGAATTAGCTAACACAACATGCTATTGGAACAAAGGAGTGATGGTTGCTGATAATGGGCCTCTGTATGCCTATGTAGATAATCCATAAAAAATCAGCTACAATAGTCATTTCCAAAATAACAATGTTTACTCTATTTGTGATCAATGTTAATTTAATGGACAAAAAATGTGCTTTTCTTTCAAAAACAAGGACATTTCTAAGTGACCCTATACTTTTGAACGGTAGTGTATGTACAGTTGAAGTCGGAAGTTTACATACACTTAGGGGAGAGTAATTAAGTTGACTGTGCCTTTAAACAGCTTGGAAAATTCCAGAAAATGTCATAGCTTTAGAATCTTCTGATAGGCTAGTTGACATCATTTGAGTCAACCTGTGGATGTATTTCAAGGTCTACCTTCCAACTCAGTGCCGCTTTACTTGACATCATGGGAAAATCCAAAGAAATCAGCTAAGACCTCAGAAAAAAAATTGTAGACCTCCACAAGTCTGGTTCATCCTTGGGAGCAAATTCCAAACGCCTGAAGGTACCACGTTCATCTGTACAGATAATAGTATGCAAGTATAAACACCATGGGACCACGTACCCGTCATACCGCTCAGTAAGGAGACGCGTTCTGTCTCCTAAAGATGAATGTACTTTAGTGCGAAAGTACAAATCAATCCCAGAACAACAGCAAAGGACCTTGTGAAGATGCTGGAGGAAACAGGTACAAAAGTATCTATATCCACAGTAAAACGAGTCCAATATCGACATAACCTGAAAGGCCGCTCAGTAAGGAAGAATCCACTGCTCCAAAACCGCCATAAAAAGCCAAACTACGGTTTGCAACTGCACATGGGGACAAAGATCATACTTTTTGGAGAAATGTCCTCTGGTCTGATGAAACAAAAATAGAACTGTATGGCCATAATGACCATCGTTATGTTTGGAGGAAAAAGCGGGAGGCTTACAAGCCAAAGAACACCATCCCAACCGTGAAGCACAGGGGTGGCAGCATCATGTTGTGGGGGTGCTTTGCTGCATTTCACAAAATAGATGGCATCATGAGGGAGGAAAACGATGTGGATATATTGAAGCAACATCTCAAGACATCACTCAGGAAGTTAAAGCTTGGTCGCAAATGGGTCTTCCAAATGGACAATGACCCCAAGCATACTTCCAAAGTTGTGGCAAAATGGCTTGAGGACAACAAAGTCAAGGTATTGGAGTGGCCATCACAAAGCCCTAATCTCAATCCTATAGAACATTTATGGACAGAGCTGAAAAAGTGTGTGCGAGCAAGGAGGCCTTCAAACCTGACTCAGTTACACCAGCTCTGTCAGGAGGAATGGGCCAAAATGTACCAAACTTATTGTGAGAAGCTTGTGGAAGGCTACCCAAAATGTTTGACCCAAGTTAAACAATTTAAAGGTAATGCTACCAAATACTAATTGAGTGTATGTAAACTTCTGACCCACTGGGAATGTGATGAAAGAAATAAAAGCTGAAATAAATAATTCTCTCTACTATTATTCTGACATTTCACATTCTTAAAATAAAGTGCTGATCCTAACTGACCTAAAACAGGGACTTTTTTACTCGGATTAAATGTCAGGAATTGTGAAAAACTGAGTTTAAATGTATTTGGCTAAGGTGTAGGTAATCTTCCGACTTCAACTGTGTATGTATAATATTTTTTAAGTTTCCTCCAAGTTCCATTCTACCTTACAATAATTCCTCTGACTGTATATACAGTACTAGTCAAACGTTTGGACACACCTACTCCTTCCAGGGTTTTACTTCATGTTTACTACTTTCTACATTGCAGAATAATAGTAAAGACATCAACACTATGGAATAACACATATGGAATAATGTTGTAACCAAAAAACTGCAAAACAAATCAAAATATACTTTATATTTGAGATTCTTCAAAGTAGCCACCCTTTGCCTTGATGACAGCTTTGTACACTTTTAGCGTTCTCTCAACCAGCTTCACCTACAATGCTTTTCCAAGAGTTCCCACATATGCTGAGCACTTCTTGGCTGCTTTTCCTTCACTCTGCGGACCAACTCATCCCAAACCATCTCAATTGGGTTGAGGTGGGGTGATTGTGGAGGCCAGGTCATATGATGCTTCTCATACCAATAATAAGGATCATATCACTTCCACCCTACCTGTCACATTAAATCCACTCCAATTTGCTTACCACCCCAATAGGTCCACAGACGATGCAATTGCCATCACACTGCACACTTCCCTATCACGTCTGGACAAGAGGAATACCTATGTAAGAATGCTGTTCATTGAATACAGCTTAGCATTCAACACCATAGTACCTTCCAAACTCATCATTAAGCATGAGACCCTGGGTCTCAACCCTGCCCTGTGCAACTGGGTCCTGGACTTCCTGACGGGCTGCCCCCAAGTGGTGAAGGTTGGAAACAACATCTCCACTCCGCTGATCCTCAACACTGGGGCCCCACAAGGGTGCGTTCTCGGCCCCCTCCTGCACTCCCTGTTCACCCATGATTGTGTGGCCATGCACGCCTCCAACTCAATCATCAAGTTTGCAGACGACACAACAGTGGTATGCTTGATTACCAACAATGACGAGACAGCCTACAGGGAGGAGGTGAGGGCCCTCGGAGTGTGGTGTCAGGAAAATAACCTCTCACTCAATGTCAGCAAAACAAAAGAGATGATCGTTGACTTCAGAAAACAGCAAAGGGAGCAGCCCCCTATCCACATTGACAGGACAGCAGTGGAGAAGGAGGATAGTTTTAAGTTCCTCTGTGTTCATATCACCGACAAACTGAAATGGTCCACGGACACAGACAGTGTGATGAAGAAGGGGCAACAGCACCTCTTCAATCTCAGGAAGCTGAAAAAATGTGTCTTGTGACCAAAAACCCTCAATAACTTTTACAGGTGCACAATTGAGAGAATCCTGTCGTGCTGTATCACCGCCTGGTACGGCAACTGCACCTCCCACAACCGGAAGGCTCTCCAAATGGTGGTGCGGTCTGTACAACGCATCACCGGCTCTCCAGGACACCTACAATACCCGATGTCACAGGAAGGCAAAACAGATCATCAAGGACAATAACCACCTGAGCCACTGCCTGTTCACCCCGCTATCATCCAGAAGGTGAGGTCAGTACAGGTGCATCAAAGCTGGGACAGATGGATTGAAAAACAGCTTTTATTTCTAGGCCATCAGATTGTTCAACAGCCACCACTAGCACAGAGAGGCTGCTGCCTACCAACAGACTTGATATCATTGGCCACTTTAATAGATGGAACACTAGTCACTTTAAGAATGTTTACATATCTCGCATTAATCATCTCATATGTATATAATGGATACTGTATCCTACACTATCTACCCTATACTATCTATTGCATCTTAGCCGCTCTGTGACTGCTCATCCATATATTTTAGACTTATATATTCTTAACCCATTCTTTTACTAGATTGTGTGTATTAGGATTTGTTGTGGAATTGTTAGATATTACCTGTTAGATACTGCTGAACTGTCAGATCTAGAAGCCTAAGCATTTCGCTACACTCGCCATAACATCTGCTAACCATGTGTATGTGACGATTAAAATGTTATTTGATAATCGTTCTGCTCACCTCAGAAACGTGTCTTCTCTGGGCTCCAACATTTTGAGAGCATGAACAGAGCACAAACAATCCATAAATCTTATTTCATAATCTCTTGCTACTTTGTTTCTATCTCGGCGAAGCACCTTCCCTGTGCTCTCACCTCGTCCCCCAGAAAATATATTTTATATTTGGGATTCTTCAAAGTAGCCACCGTTTGCCTTGATGACAGTTTTGCACACTCTTGGCATTCTCTCAACCAGCTTCATGAGGAATGCTTTTCAAACATTCTTGAAAGAGTTCCCACATATGCTGAGCACTTTTTGGCTGCTTTTCCTTCACTCTGCAGTCCAACTCATCCTAAACCATCTCAATTCTGTTGAGGTCGGGTGATTGTGGTGGCCAGGTCATCTGATGCAGCACTCCATCACTCTCCTTCTTGGTCAAATAGCCCTTCCACAGCCCGGTGGTGTGTTTTGCTTCATTGTCCTGTTGAAAAACAAATGATAGTCCAACTAAGCGCAAACCAGATGGGATGGCGTATCGCTGCAGAATTCTGTGGTAGCCATGCTGGTTAAGTGTTCCTTGAATTCTAAATAAATCACTGACAGTGTCACCAGCAAAGCATCACCACACCATTACACCTCCTCCTCCATGCTTCACAGTGGGAACCACACATTCTGAAATAATCCGTTCACCTACTCTGCATCTCACAAAGATGCGGAATTGGAACTGAAAATCTCAGATTTAGACTCATTAGACCAATGGACAGATTTACACCCGTGTAGTGTCCATTGCTCTTGTTTCTTGGCCCAAGCAAGTCTCTTCTTCTTATTGGTGTACTTTAGTAGTGGTTTCTTTGCAGCAATTCAACCATGAAGGCCTGATTCACACTGTTTCCTCTGAACAGTTGATGTTGAGATGTGTCTGTTACTTGAACTCTGTAAAAGCATTATTTGGGCTGCAATCTGAGGTGCAGTTAACTCTAATTAACTTATCCTCTGCAGCAGAGGTAACTCTGGGTCTTCCTTTCCTGTGGCGGTCCTCATGAGTGCCAGTTTCATCATAGCGCTTGATGGTTTTTGTGACTGCTCAAAAATTTTCCGGATTGATTGTCCTTCATGTCTTAAAGTAATGATGGACTGTCATTTCTCTTTCCTTATTTGAGCTGTTCTTCCGATAAAATGGACTTGGTCTTTAACCAAACAGGGCTATCTTCTGTATACTACCCCTACCTTGTCACAACACAACCGATTGGCTCATTAAAGTTTTGTTTCATTGAACAATGTAACAACAACAAATAAGTCACATCATTTACAGTAACCAATGTCAGTTGACACAGAGCCTTCGTCTATGTTCAATGACGAAGAATGTTGTCAAAATCCATTTCAGATAAACCATTGAAGAACAGTAGAAAATCAGACTGTATTGCTTGACATTGGCAGTTGTCACATTGTCTCATTTTACAGCTATCATCCCTTTGTCTTGCCGTATTGCCATTGACTTCAAGGTTGATGTCCTCAACCTCAAGATATTCTCCTGGTTAACTAAAGTAAAAAACTGCACATGCACGTGCCTTTGTGTTTGTCAGTACATAGGGCTGTTATTCATGAATCTCTCTCAAGGCATTGTAGTTACATTTTTAGTCGGGTAGCAGGTGACTGGGGATGTGGCATAGCACCCACAGAGGTCCTGTCATTGTCAGGTACAGCCTCAGCCAGATATAGCCAAGTGCCATGTCATTGTACTGGCATTGAGGGTGGGACCTCGTCGAAACAAACTGCTGACTCGACCATTTGAGAATGGAGAGGGGTCCTTATCTAAATGGAGTAACGTGATAGCAACAGGTAGACCTTAGAAGTTCGTCTCCTACTGTAGCAAGACAAACTTCAAGTAAAGGGTTTCACACAAGTTTTTCACCTCAAGTATCTAATGACATTTGAGTCATTTCATTGTACAAAGTATCAACAACAAATAAATCACACTTTATTGTACTCTTAATGCATCACTTAACCAAGGTTTACACAGAGCCTTCATCTGCATTCGTTGATGAAGAATGTTGTCAACATTTTTTATAAGATATTGAAGAATGGTAGACGATTGGACTGTATTGGTAGATATTGGTAGATGACACATTTACTCATATTCCAGCTATCATGCTATTCTCTTGCCGTATAGAATTTTAATACATTTTCTCATGGCGCTTTCATGAATCTCTCTATAGATGTATTGTAATGCTGATCATGAGACGTAGTGTCATGCAATTAGACTTTCCATTGTGCAGTACACGGCTTCACACAATAGCTCCCCATGACACACAAATTACATTTGCCTAGGTGCTAGCATTTGTCCACTTAATTGAATCTGAAGAGCCTGCCACATGGAGTTGGTGAAAGGGGACTGTTTGAATGTTAAGTATAATCACCGTTTTCTCCCAGAATACTCATTCTTTGTGGCATTGTTATGACGGGCGATTTCACCTCTGGCCAGATGCTATTGTTTCTTTAATGTCTGACTTCTCTGTATGTCGCGCGCAGAGGGCAGGTTGCAGCCGACTTGCAATGAACCCTTGTTTTCATTAACCTCGGGCAGTAAGTGTTTTGTGCATTTGCCACTTTGAATTTAAGAGATAAAAAGCTTTATACTCCTCCTCCTCCAGTGAACGTTTAAATATTTGTGTTGAATGAAACTATATATTATTATATACAATAATAATATACACCAACGTATATTTATTCAAAATAGGGATTATCTGGTCTAAAATTGAAATTAAATGAGGAAGTATAGCTGGATTAAGACAAGCAGCAATGAGGAGAGCTTTTGCTCACCTTGCAGGTTTGGTTTAGTCCTATGAGAAACCTGGCTTAAACTACTGCTTCAGGGGCACTAAAAGGGGAGGTTCCGTATTTTGAAATTTGATTTTAGTTGGTTCCTCACCCTGAGATTAGTCTATAGGCCAGGGGGGAAAAGTAATCCATGGTTTGCTTTTCTTTAACTCGGTCACAACAAACTTCAGCTACTTTCAGGGTGAAGAACCATCTAATATGAAGTTCTAACATACTGAACTTCCTCTTTAAACAAACGGTTCAAAGTTACTGAAGCCATATAAGTACTGCTCATAATTCTTATGATGAATTGGTCTATAGAAACAGGAACGATCATAGAGTTCAGACCTGTCTCCTCTCTGAATAGTAGCACTTTACCACAACTGTTAGCACATTAGCGTCAACCGTCTCCCATGGAACCCACTACATGTCCGTGCATAAGCAATGTTTTATTGCCAAAGTAATTCCTCAAGACAAGCCCATTAGATAAATATCCCTCCCACAGATATCGCTTGACCAGTACACATTTTATTTCCCGCTTGGCATTGAAACGTGAGTTTAAGATACTGCTAGTTTAGTGCAAGGACAGATTGCACTAAACTGGTTTGGGGAATTTGAGCATTTATGTGTTTTTCATGTTCATAATAGAGGCAAAACAAGGTCACTGTATTTCAGATTTAGGGTTACATTGTTAGTATGTTTATCAAGGTAATAATGTTTTACAAAGGGAAGCTTCCTATGTGTAATATCATAGGCCTACACTTCATTTCCATATAACATAATTGATAAACATCATGCCACACAAATCACACAAGGTAAGGTAAACACATTATTTTGACGCTGTGGTTGATTTCCCTGTGAAACAGGCTTAAGTCTACTTGAGATGAAGACAATTAGTTCAAAGACGCACCTTAGAGCCCCCAAAGTTTGTTTTTCAGCTATTGCTAATTCAAATACAGAGCTAATTTATGCAGTAGCGGTGTATGGAGCTATAGATGAGAAGCTAGAAGCAACGCTCTCTCAGGGGGACTGATTTATCTCACGTTATCACAGGAAGTCGAGGTCTGCACCTTCAACAGGAGAGCCAATTATTCAAGTTCAAGCTAAACACTTTTGACTAAGTTGGACCCCTGGGAATTCTCAAGACTGTAATAACAAATAATTGGTCGTATTACCACAGATTTCCCACAAAAAATGTTGGCACTACTCACTTGATGCACTCTTGCTGGGATGGAATTGCAGTCTATTAAAATCTCCTTTTAAATGTGAATTACTGCAGTTTATTCTCATAATCGCCCATTGGTTGTGTTTCCCATAAAGCTTGTAATTGTGTTAGACTAGTCATTAATGTATGGAAAGTAATCAATCATGCCATATTGTTTGTAGTAAAGTCTGGATTAAGAAGAGGGAGATAAAGCTGGCAGTTGAAGAAGAAAACTAAAGGATATGGTAGTATGTTTCAAGTTAGTAAACAAAATCTCTAAATCTCAGAGGAAGACATCTTCACCTTCCTAGAGTAGCTCCAAATGAGCAAGGTACAGTTCCAATAAATAATAAAAAAGTTCCAATAAATTCCAATAAATAGCTAACAGTTCCATAGCAATTGACTTCAGACCATTTCCAAGACAGAACTATGAAAATGACGACCGCACTCTACAGGGTGCTCCACAGCATTAGCAACTATATAATTGTGTGGTTGTATTTCTCAGAAAGCTTTCTTAGAAATACAACCCTTTAACCATTCCAAATGGAGGTTTATACAATGTTTTGTATTGGAGATGGCAGTGGAGCAGAGTGAGACCTGCTTAAGGTAGTCATTTTGAGCCATGCCTCGGGAGCAAAATAACAGTTCTGCCATGAACAAATGTATACTTAGCTAGCAAGGAAAATTTACTTTTCTCAATGAGCGGGCCCGACTTGGCGGCTGTGGGGGTTGAAAATGTTTTTTATTTCAGATTGAGCCTCAGTGTTAACTCACGGTTACAGCACTCTCCCACCGATGCATTTCAATTTAGGCACAGAGAGAGGGGAAGAACTAGCTATGACAACCTATGGCGAATGTGTTTGGCTGTGTGTAATAACAGTCATTAACATTCACCAAAGCTCTCAGAGGTTTGGACGTACAGTAATCTCTATTAATCAAGCTTTATACAACTGCTGTTCCAATAATACAACTGGATATTAAATGTGAATTTTTAATGTAAATGGCCATAATGTCATTAAGCAATTACCTAACCTGCAGCTTCCACCTTGCTGTCCCAGCCTGCTTCCCAAATGGCACCATATTCCCTAGATAGCTCACTACTTTTGACCGGAGCCCCAAAATAGTGCACTATATAGGGAATTGGGTGCTCTTTGGGATGGAACCCCCGGCGTAATAAATATAATGACTGTTGGGGTTATACAATTGGCATCCATATAATATGCGGGCAGGATAGTAGCCTATGCCCCCCGCCACCCCAGGAAACATAGAGCTGGATACTGCAGCCAAATATCTCATCATAGCCAAGATGAGCCAGGCATGGTGCTATACCCAGACATTAACCCAGGCACGTCTACAATTTTCTCAGGCTGACACTTTAATTAAGCTAATCCTGCCTGCATGCAAAATCTCCCTTTCTCCTCCTCCTCCCTCCGGTACGAGGTGTGTGGGAGACACGCCATATTCCTGTGCTCTGCCCAATACCCATGCCCTGCATCGCAAACAGAGAGTCTTTTTACTGGTGTAAAAGCGGGGAGAAAACATAGCCATCCCTTATGCCCCCAACCTGAGAGAGAGACTGGGGGAATGACAGATAGGGGGAGTGAGAGAGATGGAGGGAGTGAGAAGGACAGAGAGAGAGAGAGAGAGATTGAGAGGGAGAACAAAAAGTGTGACGACGACATCGCACTGTTCCTCGTAGTGTCTGTCCACACATATTCCCATCATTCCCACATTGGGAGAGGGACACAAAAGTGCCACGGGGAACGCTGCTGTTCTAGTAAACAACTCAGTCGTGTTCCTAAGGTGACGGCCGTTCGCTTGGTAGCCTGTCCTAACTGTTTCGATGGCTAATAGATGTCCTAATGCACTCCAGTGTTCCCTACCACCAAACTAGCCTCTACATTCCAAATGGAAGACTTGGAGCCAATCGTTCTTAAACGATCGCTTTCCCACCTCAATGGTAATGTCTTCGGCGATGGATTTCATTCTGTTCCCTCCGCCATGATTTTGATTGATTAGGCCGATAATTGCAACGACACTGATTGCGCTTGTCATTGTCCAACAGTCTGAGAAATATGTATTTTTTTATATAAAGAACAGTGTTCATCAGGCGGTATTGTATTGATGAATGTCATCAATAGCTATGATAAATGCACTACTGCTATGACGTTCAACATTCTCTTCCAGAACATACGACTATGTAAAGGACATGGAACTGTGATGCAAACTATTTGACCCCTCCAACTGCGGTACAAGCAGACTAAACAAATGGATATGCTGAAATAAGTAATGCACATTTAGTAAAGATAGGTGAAATTGTCATGTGTCAGTGTGCAGCGGGTAGGATGGAGTCAGGCACAGGACACAGAACTGAGTAAAAACATAGTTTACTCGAATAAATCACAAACTAATTCCATACAGGGAAAACAATTCAGCTCGACACAAAAGAGCGACCACATAACAAAGAACAAACACGCACAAAACCATGTGGGAACCAGAGGGTTAAATAGGGAATAAATTATAGTGTAATGGAAACCAGGTGTGTACAATCAAGACAAAATAAATGGACAAAGAAAAGTAGATCGGTGGCAGCTAGAAAGCCGGTGACGTCGGCTGCCGAACGCCCCCCGAACAAAGAGAGGCACCAACTTCGGCGGAAGTCGTGACAGAAATAAAATGATTATATGCATGGCAGCATCAAAACAGATGCAAAATAAATCATAGCAGGTCAATCTAAAATAATATTCTTTAATGCAGAGATGGGCAACTTTTAAGGTTGTGGGGGCTGCGGAAAAATCCGAACTCATCATGAGGGGCTGCAGCGGCTCGCGGGTCTGCGTACCAAGATCCATGCCCACACATGCAATCAGAACCGGCCTTAGCATTTTGGGGGCCCTAGGTTAAATTTTGTCGGGGGGACCCCACCTTGCGAGCAAAACATTAAGTTCTTGCTACCAGACAAATTAAACAACTTCTTTGAGCACTTTGAGGACAATACAGTGCCACCGACACGGTCCGCTACCAAAGACTGTGGGCTCTCCTTCAACGTGGCCGACGTGAGTAAAACATTTAAACGTGTTAACCCTCGCAAGGCTACCGGTCCAGACGGCATCCCTAGTCGTGTCCTCAGAGCAGGCGCAGACCAGCTGGCTGGTGTGTTTACGGACATATTCAATCAATCTCTATCCCAGTCTGCTGTCCCCACATGCTTCAAGATGGCCACCATTGTTGCTGTTCCGAAGAAAGCCAAGGTAACTGAACTAAATGACAGTAGCACTCACTTCCTTCATCATGAAGTGCTTTGAGAGACTTGTCAAGGATCATATCATCTCCACCCTACCTGTCACCCTAGACCCACTCCAATTTGCTTACCGCCCCAATAGGTCCACAGCCGATACAATCGCCATCACACTGCACACTGCCCTATCACATCTGGACAAGAGGAATACCTATGTAAGAATGCTGTTCATTGACTACAGCTCAGCATTCAACACCATAGTGCCCTCCAAACTCATCATTAAGCTTGAGACCCTGGGTCTTGACCCCGCCCTATGCAACTGGGTCCTGGACTTCCTAACGGGCTGCCCCCAGGTGGTGAAGGTAGGAAACAACATCTCCACTCCATTGATCCTCAACACTGGGACCCCACAACGGTGCGTTCTCAGCCCCCTCCTGTACTCCCTGTTCACCCACGATTGCGTGGCCATGCATGTCTCCAACTCTATCATCAAATTTGCAGACGACACATCAGTGGTAGGCTTGATTACCAACAATGACGAGACAGCCTACAGGGAGGAGGTGAGGGCCCTCGGAGTGTGGTGTCAGGAAAATAACCTCTCAATTAATGTCAGCAAAACAAAAGAGATGATCGTGGATTTCAGGAAACAGCAAAGGGAGCACCCCCTATCCACATCGACAGGACAGCAGTGGAGAGTTTTATGTTTCTCGGTGTACATATCACTGATAAACTGAAATGGTCTACGTACACAGACAGTGTAATGAAGAAGGCGCAACAGTCCTCTGGCTCTCCAGGGGGTGGTGCGGTCTGCACAACGCATCACCGGGGGCAAATTACCTGCCCTCCAGGACACCTACAACACCTGATGTCACAGGAAGGCAAAAAAGTTCATCAAGGGCAATAACCACCCGAGCCACTGCCTGTTCACCCCGCATCCATCCAGAAGGCGAGGTCAGTACAGGTGCATCAAAGCTGGGACAGAGAGATTGAAAAACAGCTTCTATCTCAAGGCCATCAGATTGTTAAACAGCCATCACTAGCACAGAGAGGCGGCTGCCGTCCTACAGACTTGATATCATTGGTCACTTTAATAAATGGAACACTAGTCACTTTAATTATGCCACTTTAAGAATGTTTACATATCTCGCATTACTTATCTCATACTGTATAATGTATCCTACACTATCTATTCTATACTATCTATTGCATCTTAGCCGCTCGCACTGCTCATCCATATATTTTATACTTATATATTCTTAACCCATTCCTTTACTAGATTGTGTGTATTAGGTTTTGTTGTGGAATTTGTTAGATATTAGGTTTTGTTCTGGAGTTGTTAGATATTACCTGTTAGATACTGCTGCACTGTTGGATCTAGAAGTATAAGCATTTCGCTACACTCACAATAACATCTGCTAACCATGTGTATGTGACCAATACAATTGTATTTGTTTTGATTTGAAAGCATTTTACCAGCCCCCACGTTGACAGCGGATAAAATAAAGTTTTAGAGTTAATTTCCTGCAATTATACAATTTCCTGCAATTTTGCCATGAGGTGTGGAGAAAATGGTGCATTTTTAAAGAAAGTTTGTAGCAAGTTTTTAACATGATATCTGAGTGAGAGTGACTAACAAAATCAATGGAGGCCCACTGGATGGTAACTAGACCATGACTACTACAAGTTAAGATAACTGGCCTTTGCATTGCCTTGTACCTAGAAATGCTAGCATAACTTTATATTCACATTCACACAGATGTTACAGAAAGCATCAAACATTTTATTTTTCCCTTAGGCTATTAATTATCTATATTTTAATAATCCTCTATTTGTGCCTCAGAGTTTAACATCTAACTACTCAGCATGGTTACCACTCTGATGGCTGTATGTGAAATCACATAGCTGAACCAACCATATGGTTGTAGACGATTGAAGTTTCCAATACACAAAAAAAACATTTTGAAGTGGCGTTTCTGTTTTGAACTTGTCAAATGACTACAAACTCTCTAACATGTGCACTGCCATTAGCAACCACCTTGGTTGACCATCTAAGATCCATTGCCATTTCCCAAAAACGCAGTTTCTAGAATAGGGCCACAAGGACGACAGATAAGTCCTTCTCCCCTTTAATATACTTCAGTGCCTTTTCTCCATCCCCCCCATAGCCCCCATTGTCCCACAGCGTATCGGATGCTAATGTTCACGGCTCTCTCCGTGGCCCACTCAGGAACCCAGCGGCTAGGACCACAAAGTTATTAGCATGCGCTTAATAAGAAACCCATCTCCTTGTGTCACCGAGAATTCTTCACCCTGTGGATAAACTATAGGCCACACAGAGTAAGGTGCCACCAAATTTATTTTAAATGACACAGCAATTTCCTGCATTTTAATGCTTCAGATGGGATCCCCCGCTTGGTGAGGAAAATGGAATCTGCCACCAGCTGCGTAGGGGGATAGGGATTCTCAGACTAGTCTCAGATAGCTGTTATTTTCTAACAACATCATTGGTGTAGCATTTGAAGAGGTTTTCAACCGATAACTGCAATGACATTAGCAACAGATGTGGTGGCGACATAATTTGAAGTCAGTGTAGTCATTTAAAATATCATTTTACATATACTGCTTCACGTTTAATTTCTGTACAGTATATCAGGTTTGGAAATTCAGTTTCAGAGCCGAGTCAACTCTCAGCTCATTCAACATCAATTGCCAATAAAGATATATTTTTCAAATATCTATTGAAAAAGACAGATGAAACAAGTCTGTTTTGTGGAAAAGAACATCAGTCATTACTATTTATACTCGGAAATAATTATTCTACAGTATGATTGACACATGGCCCTTAAACTGTTAAATTAAGGCCAGAACCCCATACAAGCTATCAACTGCAATTGACTCACATGCGGTTTAATATTCAGTAACACATCTATTGGTTGCATTGAAAGTAAGATTGGCAATTCCATGGTAGCAGAATGATGCTGAGACACATTTACTTGAAGAACAGTGCCGATGCACAAGATAGCCCGGTTAGCCAATGTGCGGGAGCCCTGGTTGGTCGGCCCAATTGAGGTAGTATGTACATGAATGTATAGTTAAAGGGACTATGCATATATGATAAACAGAGAGTAGCAGCAGCGTAAAAAGAGGGGTTGGGGGGGCACACAATGCAAATAGTCCGGGTAGCCATTTGATTACCTGTTCAGGAGTCTTATGGCTTGGGGGTAAAAACTGTTGAGAAGCCTTTTTGTCCTAGACTTGGCACTCCGGTACCGCTTGCCATGCGGTAGTAGAGAGAACAGTCTGTGACTGGGGTGGCTGGGGTCTTTGACAATTTTTAGGGCCTTCCTCTGACACCGCCTAGTATAGAGGTCCTGGATGGCAGGCAGCTTAGCCCCAGTAATGTACTGGGACGTACGCACTACCCTCTGTAGTGCCTTGCGGTCAGAGGCCGAGCAGTTGCCGTACCAGCCAGTGATGCAACCAGTCAGGATGCTCTCGATGTTGCAGCTGTAGAACATTTTGAGGATCTCAGGACCCATACCAAATCTTTTTTGTTTCCTGAGGGGGAATAGACTCAAGAACATTTCTGTGATGACTAAATTCTCTTACGTTGATGACTTTTTGCAAATGAAATCAGTTGTCCACATTGATTGTCCACGTTGATTCAAAGTCATCTTTGTTGAAATGACATGGAAACAATGTTGATTCAACCAGTTTTTCCCACTGGGAATGTAGAAATACAGTATAAAATCATATGTATTCTGACTATTATGGTCTTCACTGTTATTCCTTTACAATGCATTTTTTAAATGAAAACTGCTTGTCAACAATTAAGACCCCTGAGAGAGAAAATAAGTAAATTAAAGGTGTGCAATAGTGAGAGGGAAAAACGAAGTGCTCCCTCGCTGTGTTAGTGAATAAAAAAGATCTACTCATTGCGGAACTGTCTCCACAATCAGCTGAAATTACACACACTCCTACACACCCCTGACTGAGAAATTACTATAACAGACGGTCTAAAAAAAACATGACAGCTTATTTTAATTATGTCGTCCGTCCGTCCCCCGTCCCCCCTCTGCAGGAGTTGGTTAAGCCCGCATTACAGCATTGCATAAAAGTTTAAACTGACTCTTCCTCTATATTTTTCCCATTAAACTGAGGAAACTGAATTTTCTCATTACAGTGAGTTAGTCACAGCCATTTTTGGTTAGCGCAGCAGCCGTACGAGAAAGAGTTTTATCAACACGTATTATGTAAGATTGACTGGGGGGTGTGAGAAAAAAAACACTTTGGCCATCAGCTCCCTCGTCGAGAAAAGGAGGAATTCTATGCGGGGGTGGTCACGGGCCAGAACCATTCAAATAGGGCCAAAATTGCTGATGCGTCCCATTTACCTTTTGGTAATGGATTTGTTTGCTGCTGAAACCCCCCCCACCCCCACCCGCCTTCTCCTTAGAATATTGGGGGCTTAGCTCCATTCACTTTCTGCTGCCCTGGCAATTTATTTTGATTAGGTGAATGAAGTCCTCCACACAGCTATGCCAAGAATAATTGACACGCTACCCTAGGAGGTCAAGAAAAAATATACCCTGAGTCCAACAAGCTTTGTAGCCTACTTATACCCATGGCGAGGCGCCGGCATGTAGAAGGATTTCAGCCGAGCATGGGATGTTATGTGCATTATTGCCGCACATTGCAACAAAAGCTGTCGGGACCTCCCGTAAATCATATTTCCTTTTTTCTGTCTGCCACCCAACAGACAGCATTGACGGGGTAATTGATTAGTGCCACCATAACGTTCACATTTACTCAAACTGTATATCGTTTGCCAGAAAGTTTTAAGAGAGGTGAGATTCTTACGACAAGGGTCTAATCTAGGTCGGAAATCTCAAATTGGATGGAACTCCCAGCTCACCTGCTATCAGTGGAGGCTGCTGAGGGGAGGACCACTCTTAATAATGGCTGGAATGGAGTAAATGGAATGGTACCAAAAATATGATTTTCATGATTTTACATTCCAGACATTATTATGAGCTATCCTCCCCTCAGCAGCCTCCACTGCCTGCTATGTTGACAGAAAACCACAATCACCCACATTTTGCAGAACCATGTTTTCATTGTGTTTTGTGTGTATTTCGTCATACATACTTTTCCTGTTTGCTGGAATAGCAGCCAGAGGTGAAAGTGCTTTTTTTGTTAATTTCCTGGCTGATGAGTGCATTGCAGCAGAGGACTCTCTGAGGCTAATAGAGGGGACAGGGGATGAGGTAACCAGTGGCAGGGAAGCATGAACAGATGGCAGGACTGCAGAGGTTGAGATGGGGAGGAGATTGGCAAGAAGCTGAGGTAGTGGTATTAACCTTCAGGTCTATGCTAGTGCTACTGGCCTCTACAGTTACCTCTCCAGCTACAGTGGGGCAAAAAAGTATTTAGTCAGCCACCAATTGTGCAAGTTCTCCCACTTAAAAAGATGAGAGAGGCCTGTAATTTTCATCATAGGTACATGTCAATTATGACAGACAAAATGAGAAAAAAAATCCAGAAAATCACATTGTAGGATTTTTAATGAATTTATTTGCAAATTATAGTGGAAAATAAGTATTTGGTCACCTACAAACAAGCAAGATTTCTGGCTCTCACAGACCTGTAACTTCTTCTTTAAGAGGCTCCTCTGTCCTCCACTCGTTACCTGTATTAATGGCACCTGTTTGAACTTGTTATCAGTATAAAAGACACCTGTCCACAACCTCAAACAGTCACACTCCAAACTCCACTATGGCCAAGACCAAAGAGCTGCCAAAGGACACCAGAAACTAAATTGTAGACCTGCACCAGCCTGGGAAGACTGAATCTGCAATAGGTAAGCAGCTTGGTTTGAAGAAATCAACTGTGGGAGTAATTATTAGGAAATGGAAGACATACAAGACCACTGATAATCTCCCTCAATCTGGGGCTCCACGCAAGATCTCACCCCGTGGGGTCAAAATTATCACAAGAATGGTGAGCAAAAATCCCAGAAGCACACAGGGGGACCTAGTGAATGACCTGCAGAGAGCTGGGACCAAAGTAACAAAGCCTACCATCAGCAAGGGCATTGAAGATGAAACGTGGCTGGGTCTTTCAGCATGACAATGATCCAAAACACACCGCCCGGGCAACGAAGGAGTGGCTTCGTAAGAAGCATTTCAAGATCCTAGAGTGGCCTAGCCAGTCTCCAGATCTCAACCCCACAGAAAATCTTTGGAGGGAGTTGAAAGTACGTGTTGCCCAGCGACAGCCCCAAAACATCACTGCTCTAGAGGAGATCTGCATGGAGAAATGGGCCAAAATACCAGCAACAGTGTGTGAAAACCTTGTGAAGACTTACAGAAAACGTTTGAGCTGTGTCATTGCCAACAAATGGTATATAACAAAGTATTGAGAAAAACTTTTGTTATTGACCAAATACTTATTTTCCACCATAATTTGCAAATAAATTCATAAAAAATCCTACAATGTGATTTTCGGGATTTTTTTTCTCATTTTGTCTGTCATAGTTGAAGTGTACCTATGATGAAAATTACAGGCCTCTCTCGTCTTTTTAAATGGGAGAACTTGCACAATTGGTGGCTGACTAAATACTTTTTTGCCCCACTGTATATGGCCATATACATTACACCTGGTTTCTCTGTCACTTTCTCTCAACCCATCTGTTTCTCACCATGCCCTTGTAACATTATAAATTAATGTGGACAAATGGGTGCACACCATACGGTTCAGTCAGAGAGATAATAAACATATCAGATTGAAGAATAGTTCATTGAAACACTGGTAGATGATAGAAAAGCAAGATACAGTATATTATCCAACCGCTGCAGTGAACGTAATGCTTGAAGACTTTCTTGACCAATGAAAAGTTGCTACACATTCTTTACTTCTCATATTTATGTTGTAAATACACCCATTTTTGTTCTCTCTTTTCACAATTACTTGTAGCTCGATGGTTCCTTGTGCCCAGAACGGGGCAGTAATGTGATGTGCATGCACACCCAGTTTAGCGTTGGGTGCAGTGACAGCTCTTATCTGAGCTTGTCGTCTTGGCTGAGCTCCAAGTCCAAACGATGGTGGACGTCCATATGTAATGTGATCATCTGCCTCATCCAGGGCATGGTGCCTCTCCCCTTACTGGATCAGAGGCTTCGGCTTTCCTCCATTCTGGCAGGTTTGGTCCGGGGGAGTCCTTGGTCGCAGAGCCGTGGCTGTCCATTTTATTTGCCCGACAGAAACACTCTGGTGCATTGTTGTGTGTTTAGTCAGTCTGAGACTTCTGGAAGTGGCGTAGTCTTTTAACGTTGCTTCTTCCCTTCTTCCCTGATGTGTGAAACTGATATGGAGAGATTAACGGTTCTACACAGTCAAAACTGGTTTCCACAGTAAGAGAAGAAAATGGGCAAGTAATGTAGATCAGAGGAATCAAGTTTTAGAATAATGAAGTTGCATTACAATACATTTACATTGATTAATTTAATCAATTTAACAATGTTAACAAATGCATCCGACATTACATACATTTTTAAGAGGATTGAAGCCTAGGCGATCGTCATAACTCACTGAATATTTGATAGATACCATTTCATGACAAAGGGTTTTAAAATCTGACAGACACGGGTACTGAAGTCACGGAGATGGGCCAAGGGCAAAATCCAAACGACAAAGGGTGATAGAGCGACTGACAGAGGGAAGTTTTGAGAGTCATGTCAAATTGGGAAAGAGATGAGGTCTTCATCTGAAGACAGAGAGGGCAAAGATGTAAGGCGTGTAGAGTTTGCTGGAGCAGGTTAACTTCAGGGTGGTTTGAGAAATGAGGAGATGGAAAGAGACAAACGTACAACTAGGACCCACATCACAAAGTGCTTTATTGGACACATTTTGTTTTCACAGAAGCTACTTCAGTACTCATATCAGCCTTTGCTTGAAAAAGTTTCAGCCCAAATTTTGACTGAGAAAAGCACCACTGGAGCCTGGCAAGCTGTCTTTGTTAAAGAACAGATAAATGAGAAATGACTTGTGTGTGGTGTTGTGACTGGCTGGTTGATTTAATCATTCTGCTGAGTCTTGAGAAACAATAATTAAACATCTGCTCTGTGCATCTGACACGCAGTCTTCAGTGGAAAAATAAGTAAAGTGACGATAGAGTGACTTGATCAAAACGTGTCTTCTGTCTACTGTAAAGTGAACATCTGCCTTGGCAGGTTTATTGAAAAAAATTGGTAATCCAATTGGGGCAATTTCTGTATAATTGTGGAGACCAAGAAAGTATTCACACCCTTTGACTTTTTCCACATTTTGTTGAGTTACAGCCTGAATTTAAAATTGCTATTTTTTTTGTCTCTGGCCTACACACACTACTCCATAATGGCAAATGTATGTAAATGTTTACAAATGAATAAAAATGAAACGCTGAAATGTCTTGAGTCAATAAAAAAATTTTTTTAGTTAATAAAGCCGCATACAAACATGGTCTCTTTTTTTGCTTTCTTGAGTAAGGCAGCTCCAAAATACTGTTGTTTCAGCTTAGCTCAGTGCTTTCTGTGAAGGTGGGGCAGCCAGCGTAAAATACAAAATTATAAAATACATGATTGGCTCAGTTTTCTGTCACTCATGGGGACACTCCATCACTGTACATAGATTTTTCTATTGTGTCATTGACTGTACGTTTGTTTTTCCCATGTGTAACTCTGTGTTGTTTTTGTCACACTGCTTTACTTTATCTTGGCCAGGTCGCAGTTGTAAATGAGAGCTTTTTCTAACTGGCCTACCAGGTTAAATAAAGGTGAAATAAAAAAATAGAAAACTGCCAAGTCTAAGGGTAGAGTTAAAAGATTCAAGCCCCTTGAGTGCTGCCATAGAGTTACATTAGAAGTGCCCATCCAAGAAGGCTCAAGGTCATTAGTCACGGATAAAATGAAGTCAAATCCGGTTATATCTACAGTAGCTTTGATTGGACTGATCACGTCAACATCATGTTTTCAAAATCTTAGCTATCAGTCATCATCATGAATCAAGTCGACAATCAACAAGGAAATCTTTTTTAATCCTTGTCATATGAAGAGAAATAATGAAGAGAAATTATAGATAAAACATATCGGTGCTCATCGGCCATTGGACATAAACATTACACAACAAGTTGAAAATCGCAAATTCAACAATGAGTGGTTTGGAAGGAATCAGTGGCTAACTGCAAGTGTAAGCGATGTGAAATGGCTAGTTAGTTAGCGGTGGTGCGCGCTAATAGCGTTTCAATCGGGTGACGTCACTCGCTCTGAGACCTGAAGTAGTTGTTCCCCTTGTGGCTTTTGTGGCGTGATGGGTAACGATGCTTCGTGGGTGACTGTTGTTGATGTGTACAGAGGGTCCCTGGTTCAAGCCCAGGTTGGGGCGAGGAGAGGGATGGAAGCTATACCGTTACACAAGCATTAATATTATTATCGGGGCAGCAGGTAGCCTAGTGGTTAGAGCATTGGACTAGTAACCGAAAGGTTGCAAGATCAAATCCCGGAGCTGACAAGGTAAAAATCTGTCATTCTGCCCCTGAACAAGACAGTTAACCCACTGTTCCTAGGCTGTCATTGAAAATAATAATTTGTTATTAACTCACTTTCCTAGTTAAATAAAGGTAAAAAAAAATGGTCTGCTTATATGCCTCCTTTATTTTTCCTACAGTTTTGACTTGGTGTACAGGGAGAACAGCCCATGTTCTGTATTCTGTACATTTCAGAAGTGCTGAACAAATAGTTATATTGACTATGTCCGTCCTAGCTGGCTCATTAATGTCTTAATCGAAATTAAAGATTGCCTCTTATCTGCTTTTCATCCCCTAATGAGTTTGTACATCTCAATTGTCAGTAGAAACCACATTTAAAAAAAAATATTTCACCTTTATTTAACTAGGGAAGTCAGTTAAGGACAAATCATTTTTTGCAATGACGGCCTACTGGGGAACAATGAGCAGTACAACCGATTTTTACCTTGTCAGTGTCACGTCCTGACCAGTAGAGGGAGTATTTGTATTGTAGTTTGGTCAGGACGTGGCAGAAGGGTATTTGTGTCATATGGTTCGGGTTGTGTGTGTAGTATTAGAGGGGTGTTTGGTTTATGTATTCCGGGGTTTTAGTGTATGTTCTGGTTTTCTATGGTTTTCTGGTTTGTCTATTTCTTTGTTGTCTGTGTGGCTCCCGATCAGGAACAGCTGTACGTCGTTGTTCCTGATTGGGAGTCATATATTAGGAGCTTGTTATCACCTGGGGTTTTTGTGGGTAGTATTATTTTGCACTGCTGCGTATAGCTATAAAACTGTAGTCTGCCGTTCTTTGTTTTGTTGTTTTTCGTGTTCTCTTTATTTAATAAATATAAAGATGACCATCCACATTCCCGCTGCGTTTTGGTCAGCTCTACACAACGACACCCGTGACAGTCAGCTCAGGGATTCAATCCAGCAACCTTTCGGTTACTGGCCCAACACTCTAACCACTAGGCTACCTGCAACCCCATATCAGCTGTTTTTTTTAATGAAGTAAATGAGGCTGAATGAACTCTTTCGCTGCCAGAAGAGGCTCCGCTGATGTAGCAGTGGTAAGGTGTTGGTCCTGCTGTTGGGACTCTGCTGTTGGGACTCTGCTGTTGGGACAGCTTTACGTAGGCCTGTTTGTCATCGTTATAGTGCAATTAATGTGTTGTGTTGTGTAGTGGCTTTGCTGGCATGCAACCCATATTATTATTTTGTTGTTTGCCCCACCAAGATTTTCATGCTAAAATCGCAGTACATTTCAAACACAGATTCAACCACAAAGGCCAGGGAAGTTTTCCAATGCCTCGCAAAGAAGCTCACATGAATTTTAGTTATTGTAAAGCTCAAATCAAGCCGAAATCAAATGAAAAGCAGGGTTTTTTTACAAGCATGAACGAGCGTGTCCACGCTGGAATCAGAATGCATGGTAGTGAATGAGAGAAAACAGTCTGGCCTTGTGTCAACAGTGTCATTTATATTGAATCATATTAGAAAATAAATGTACTTTTATCATGTCTATGCAGCTACGTGAAACCATTCTGGTCAAAAAGTTGTGCATGAGAGTGTCAAATCACATACATTGCGTAGCGTATGCCAAGTTAATTGTCATGTGAATCCATAATAACAGTTCTCTTTGTTATGTTCAGTATGTAACCCTTGTGAGTTATGGTTGTGTGTTCCTTTTCATTCACCTTATACAGTTGAAGTCGGAAGGTTACATACACTTGTAGACCTCCACAAGTCTGGTTAATCCTTGGGAGCAATTTCCAAACGCCTTAAGGTACCACGTTCATCTGTACAAACAATAGTACACAAGTATAAACACCATAGGACCATCAGCCGTCATACCGCTCAGAAAGGAGACGCGTTCTGTCTCCTAGAGATGAATGTACTTTGGTGCGAAAAGTGCAAATCAATCCCAGAACAACAGCAAAGGACCTTGTGAAGATGCTGGAGGAAACAGGTACAAAAGTATCTATATCCACAGTAAAATGAGTCCTATATCAATATAACCTGAAAGGCCGCTCAGCATGGAAGCAGCT